>NC_079193.1:341624419-341859419 GCF_029499605.1 Hyla sarda | reverse complement strand
TAGGTGTTTCACAGGAATAGCAGCAAAGTGAAGGAGAAAATTCAAAATCTCAATTTTTTACACTCGCATGTTCTTTTAGACCCAGTTTTTGAATTTTTACAAGGGGTAAAAGGAAAAAAATCCTCTCAAAATATGTAACCCAATTTCTCTCGAGTAAGAAAATACCTCATATGTGTATGTCAAGTGTACGGTGGGTGCACTAGAGGGCTCAAAAGCGAAGGCGCAACAATGGGATTTAGGAGTGAGTTTTTCTGAAATGGTTTTTGGGGAGCATGTCCCATTTAGGAAGCCCCTATGGTGCCAGGACAGCAAAAAAAAACACATCGCACACTATTATGGAAACGAAACCCCTCAAGGAACGTAACAAGGGGTACGGTGAGCCTTAACATCCCACAGGTGTAAATTCACTAAAATACTGGTTTTTCCCCAAATTTTACTTTTTTTACAAAGGGTAATAGGAGAAAATGCCCCCCAAAATTTGTAACGCCATTTCTTCTGAGTATGGAAATACCCCATGTTTGGACGTCAAGTGCACTGCGAGCGAACTTCAATGCTCAGAAGAGAAGGAGCGCCATTGAACTTTTAGAGAGATAATTTGTTTGGAATGGAAGTTGGGGGCCATGTGCATTTACAAAGCCCCCCGTGGTGCCAGAACAGTGGACTCCCCCACATGTGACCCCATTTTGGAAACTACACCCCTCACGGAATGTAATAAGGGGTACAGTGAGCATTTACACCCTACTGGCGTTTGACAGATCTTTGGAACAGTGGACTGTGCAAACAAAAAAATTACATTTTTCATTTTCATGGATCACTGTTCCAAAAATTTGTCAGACACTTGTCGGGCGTAAATGCTCACTGTACCCCTTATTACATTAAGTGAGGGGTATTTATTTTTTTGCGTTTATGGCAGAACCTCTGTAAAATCAGCCACCCCTGTGCAAATCACCAATTTCGGCCTCAAATGTACATAGTGCGCTCTCACTCCTGAGCCTTGTTGTGCGCCCGCAGAGCATTTTACGCCCACATATGGGGTATTTCCGCACTCAGGAGAAGTTGCGTTACAAATTTTGGGGGTCTTTTTTTCCTTTTACCTCTTGTGAAAATAAAAAGTAAAGGGCAACACCAGCATGTTAGTGTAAAAATGTTTTGGATATGGATACGCCCTTCGTCATTAAGTACCAGGACGCAAGAGCGTATGCATACGCCCTTCGTCCCCAACAGGTTAAAGGGGTTTTCCAGGAATTTTTTTTTTATATCAACTATCTCCAGAAAGTTAAACAGATTTGTAAATGACTTATATTAAAATATCTTAATCCTTCCAATAATTATCAGCTTCTGAAGTTGAGTTGTTCTTTCTGTCTGGCAACAGCGCTCTCTGCTGACATCTCTGCTTGTCTCGGGAACTGCACAGAGTAGAAGAGGTTTGCTATGGGGATTTGCTGACAGTTCCCGAGACACGTGTCATCAGAGATAGTGTTAGGCGGGAATATTCGCTTTTCGAATTTGTATCACGAATATGGAAACTCGTGAATACGTGAATATTGCGAATATATTTGCTATATATTCGAAATTGCAAATATTTGCTTTTTTTTCGCATATGCGCATATTCCTTCTTTTCACTTGTGGGCCAATTAGAATGATGCAAATACACTTGTCAGAGGTTATCAACAACATCCCTAGCAACCAATAGTAAAGTTGCCCACCCCCTCACTGTTTTCTTCCTCG
This sequence comes from Hyla sarda, assembly GCF_029499605.1. Lineage (NCBI taxonomy): Eukaryota > Metazoa > Chordata > Amphibia > Anura > Hylidae > Hyla > Hyla sarda. The sequence goes on along the minus strand of NC_079193.1, from coordinate 341,857,691 downwards.
AATACACGAATATGCGAATATAGCGAATATGCGAAATTCGCAAATATAGGACGAATCTTCGTCTATATATTCGCAAAATATCGCGATTTCAAATATGGGCAATGCCGCTCATCACTAACCAGAGAGCACTTAGACAAAAAAGAACAACTCAACTTCAGCATCTGATAATTATTGGAAGGAGATTTTTTAATAGAAGTAATTCACAAATCTGTTTAAATTTCTGGAGCCAGTTGATATATATATATATATATATATATATATATATATATATATATATATGTATATGTATAAAAGTTTTTTTCCTAGATAATCCCTTTAATGTTGTTCCACCATACAACCAGATTCATACATAGCTATGTACCTGCTACTGCAACTAGCACTGACCAAGTGAATAAAGATGAGGTTGGAGCCAATTGCAGTACCAGTGTGCAGTCACATGTAGCGATGTGGAGCTGTGACTGGAATAACATTGAAGGACACCTTTATAATGCTAATAGGAACCCCTTTGATCATGTGATGACATCTTCTCATAACAATCAATGGGTTTTTACAGGCAACAGGTGTTTACCTGCTGTGCTACCAAACCGGCCATGCCCACAGAAAGGGTTTAGGTGCCCTCTATGTTTTCACCTTTTACCACAATCCAGGATGCAGAAGGAGGATGTCTACTTTTAGAGGATACAAGGTCACTCCGCAAGCATGGTCCCGGTGTGGGTAGAGAATGGCCCAGCTGGCGACATGGTACTGGTTTGTGGCACTAGAGGGATCAGGCAGGAAAGCATTGTCGGCAGGCTGGGTCATACACTGGGGAATCAAAAAGGTACCCAGAGATAAGACCATAGGCATGCACAGGGGGTGTGCCGGGTGTGCCTGGGCACACCCTAATCAAGCCCAGGCTCCCGTCAAATTCGGGATATCCAGGTAGCGTAGGAATCGGGGGGACACATCCCCCCAGAAAATCATGCAGGGGGACAGATCATGGGGTAATCCTCCCCAGTTCTGCCCGCAGACTTTGCTGTATTATATGCTCCCTGGGTCTATTTAACCCAGGGAGGCATTCATAGCTGGTCACTCACGGCCGGAGCTTCTGAACTGTGTGCGCACACAGTTCAGAGAAGGCCGTGACCTCTTCCCAGACGCAGGCGCTGATGACGTCAATCATCAGCGCCTGCACTGTGGAGAAGAGAGAACGCGGCCCTGCTCTTCTGGAGATCGCTGTGTGGGACTAGGTGAGTTTTTTTTTGTTATTTTCTTTGGTACTTTGGGATGGGGAATCGTGTGGGGTGGTGACCCGGTGGGGTGGGGGCTTTTAGTCACAATACACAGTGTTACTTCACACTTACCCTACTGCAGTTTTTCCCAACCAGGGTGCCTCCAGATGTTGCAAAACTACAACTCCCAGCATGCCTGGACAGCCTTTGGCTGTCCAGGCATGCTGGGAGTTGTAGTTTTGCAACACCTGGAGGCACCCTGGTTGGGAAACACTGCTCTACTGGACCCTTTTCACACAGACACGCTATTATGCAGTTACTTCTATGAATTTTTATTACTGCTCTTTATTTTGCAGTCCAATTATATGTGAGTTAATGTCCTTTTGTATGTTTAGTTCACAAATAGAGCAACTGATGGAGGGCACTTCATACAATCATAGATGCAGAGCCTCTAGTGCAGTGGTCTCCAACCTGCGGACCTCCAGATGTTGCAAAACTACAACTCCTAGCATGCCCGGACAGCCAACGGCTGTCAGGGCATGCTGGGAGTTGTAGTTTTGCAACATCTGGAGGTCCGTAGGTTGAAGACCACTGCTCTAGTGTTATTCAAAGTGCATATATAATTAGGTGTTACTGTTTTTTTTTTGTGTAAACTGCGCATTCGTAAACATAAGATGCATAACTTTGCCTTGATGTCAGGACCCTTCTTGTATAATTGCACAAAGTCCTGTGTATTACATAGGGTCCCTATATTAGCACCAGGTTATGTATTCACTGTTCACTTTATTGCAGATGTCCCAACACTGCGCTATTGCACTAGTGCCCGTCACTCCATTTCCTAATCCACATATGTACACACTACACAGCTTCCTTTGTTATGCATTGGCTGCAGATTGCATAACACTATGCCATTGCACTTCGCTGTTTCCTAGGTAGTGGTAGCTGGTTTCAAGTATTTGGGCTCCGTTCACATTGCCATAGGTGATCCTACGTGTTTCATCCGCTTTAATTAATCAGGGATCACGTTGTAGCGTGTATTCTTCTAATATCGCTTCACGGCCACCAGTGACGGGCACTAATGCAATAGCGCAGTGTTGGGACGTGAACAGTAAATACATTACCTGGTGCTAATATAGGGACCCGATGTAATACACAGGACTTTGTGCAACTATACAAGAAGGGTCCTGACAACATGGAAAAGTTATGCACCTTATGTTTATGAATGCGCAGTTTACACAAAATGTGAAACAGTAACACCTAATTATATATGCACTTTGAATAACACTAGTGTTACGCCGAGCGCTCCGGGTCCCCGCTCCTCCCCGGAGCGCTCGCTACACTTCCCTCACTGCAGCGCCCCGGTCGGTTCCACGGACCCGGGGCGCTGCGTTACTACCTCCGGCCGGGATGCGATTCGCGATGCGGGTAGCGCCCGCTCGCGATGCGCACCCCGGCTCCCGTACCTTACTCGCTCCCCGTCAGTTCTGTCCCGGCGCGCGCGGCCCCGCTCCCTAGGGCGCGCGCGCGCCGGGTCTTTGCGATTTAAAGGGCCACTGCACCGCTGATTGGTGCAGTGGTTCCAATTAGTGTTTACACCTGTGCACTTCCCTATATCACCTCACTTCCCCTTCACTCCCTCGCCGGATCTTGTTGCCCTAGTGCCAGTGAAAGCGTTCCTTGTGTGTTCCTTGCCTGTGATTCCAGACCTTCTGCCGTTGCCCCTGACTACGATCCTTGCTGCCTGCCCCGACCTTCTGCTACGTCCGACCTTGCTTCTGTCTACTCCCTTGTACCGCGCCTATCTTCAGCAGCCAGAGAGGTTGAGCCGTTGCTAGGGGATACGACCTGGTCACTACCGCCGCAGCAAGACCATCCCGCTTTGCGGCGGGCTCTGGTGAAAACCAGTAGTGACTTAGAACCGATCCTCTAGCACGGTCCACGCCAATCCCTCTCTGGCACAGAGGATCCACTACCTGCCAGCCGGCATCGTGACAGTAGATCCGGCCATGGATCCCGCTGAAGTTCCTCTGCCAGTTGTCGCTGACCTCACCACGGTGGTCGCCCAGCAGTCACAACAGATTGCGCAACAAGGCCAACAGCTGTCTCAACTGACTGTTATGCTACAACAGTTACTACCACAGCTCCAGCAATCATCTCCTCCGCCAGCTCCTGTACCTCCTCCGCAGCGAGTGGCCGCTTCTGGAATACGACTATCCTTGCCGGATAAATTTGATGGGGACTCTAAGTTTTGCCGTGGCTTTCTTTCCCAATGTTCATTACACTTGGAGATGATGTCGGACCAGTTCCCCACTGAAAGGTCTAAGGTGGCTTTCGTAGTCAGCCTGCTGTCTGGAAAAGCCCTGGCTTGGGCCACACCGCTCTGGGACCGCAATGACCCCGTCACTGCCTCTGTACACTCCTTCTTCTCGGAAATTCGAAGTGTCTTTGAGGAACCTGCCCGAGCCTCTTCTGCTGAGACTGCCCTGTTGAACCTGGTCCAGGGTAATTCTTCCGTTGGCGAGTATGCCGTACAGTTCCGTACCCTTGCTTCAGAATTATCCTGGAATAATGAGGCACTCTGCGCGACCTTTAAAAAAGGCCTATCCAGCAACATTAAAGATGTTCTGGCCGCACGAGAAATCCCTGCTAACCTACATGAACTCATCCATCTTGCCACTCGCATTGACATGCGTTTTTCCGAACGGCGTCAGGAGCTCCGCCAGGATATGGACTCTGTTCGCACGAGGCGTTTCTTCTCCCCGGCTCCTCTCTCCTCTGGTCCCCTGCAATCTGTTCCTGTGCCTCCCGCCGTGGAGGCTATGCAGGTCGACCGGTCTCGCCTGACACCCCAAGAGAGGACACGACGCCGCATGGAGAATCTCTGCCTGTACTGTGCTAGTACCGAACACTTCCTGAAGGATTGTCCTATCCGTCCTCCCCGCCTGGAAAGACGTCCGCTGACTCCGCACAAAGGTGAGACAGTCCTTGATGTCTACTCTGCTTCTCCACGTCTTACTGTGCCTGTGCGGATGTCTGCCTCTGCCTTCTCCTTCTCTGCTGTGGCCTTCTTGGACTCTGGATCTGCAGGAAATTTCATCTTAGCCTCCCTCGTCAACAGGTTCAACATCCCGGTGACCAGTCTCGCCCGACCCCTCTACATCAATTGTGTAAACAATGAAAGATTGGACTGTACTATACGTTTCCGCACGGAGCCCCTTCTAATGTGCATCGGATCTCATCACGAGAGGATTGAACTGTTGGTTCTCCCCAATTGCACTTCTGAAATCCTTCTTGGACTTCCCTGGCTTCAACTCCATTCCCCAATCCTGGATTGGTCCACTGGGGAGATCAAGAGTTGGGGGCCCTCTTGTTCCAAGGACTGCTTAAAACCGGTTCCCAGTAAACCTTGCCGTGTCCCTGTGCTTCCTCATGTAACCGGTCTCCCTAAGGCCTATATGGACTTTGCGGACGTTTTTTGCAAAAAACAAGCTGAGACTCTACCTCCTCACAGGCCTTATGATTGTCCCATTGACCTCCTCCCGGGCACTACTCCACCCCGGGGCAGAATCTATCCTCTGTCCGTCCCAGAGACTCTTGCCATGTCTGAATACGTCCAAGAAAATTTAAAAAAGGGCTTTATCCGTAAATCCTCCTCTCCTGCCGGAGCCGGATTTTTCTTTGTGTCCAAAAAAGATGGCTCTCTACGTCCTTGCATTGACTACCGCGGTCTTAATAAAATCACGGTTAAGAACCGCTACCCCCTACCCCTCATCTCTGAACTCTTTGATCGTCTCCAAGGTGCCCATATTTTTACCAAACTGGACTTAAGAGGTGCTTATAATCTCATCCGCATCAGAGAGGGGGATGAATGGAAAACGGCATTTAACACCAGAGATGGACACTTTGAGTATCTGGTCATGCCCTTTGGTCTATGCAACGCCCCTGCCGTCTTCCAAGACTTTGTTAATGAAATTTTTCGTGATCTACTATACTCCTGTGTTGTTGTATATCTGGACGATATCCTGATTTTTTCTGCCAATCTTGAAGAACACCGCCAGCATGTCCGTATGGTTCTTCAGAGACTTCGTGATAATCAACTCTATGCCAAAATAGAGAAATGTCTGTTTGAATGCCAATCTCTTCCTTTTCTAGGATACTTGGTCTCTGGCCAGGGACTACAAATGGACCCAGATAAACTCTCTGCCGTCTTAGATTGGCCACGCCCCTCCGGACTCCGTGCCATCCAACGTTTTTTGGGGTTCGCCAATTATTACAGGCAATTTATTCCACATTTTTCTACCATTGTGGCTCCTATTGTGGCTTTAACAAAAAAAAATGCCGATCCCAAGTCTTGGCCTCCTCAAGCGGAAGACGCCTTTAAACGACTCAAGTCTGCCTTTTCTTCGGCTCCCGTGCTCTCCAGACCTGACCCATCTAAACCCTTCCTATTGGAGGTTGATGCCTCCTCAGTGGGAGCTGGAGCTGTCCTTCTACAAAAAAACTCTTCCGGGCATGCTGTTACTTGTGGTTTTTTTTCCAGGACCTTCTCTCCGGCGGAGAGGAACTACTCCATCGGGGATCGAGAGCTTCTAGCCATTAAATTAGCACTTGAGGAATGGAGGCATCTGCTGGAGGGATCAAGATTTCCAGTTATTATTTACACCGATCACAAGAACCTCTCCTACCTCCAGTCTGCCCAACGGCTGAATCCTCGTCAGGCCAGGTGGTCTCTGTTCTTTGCCCGATTTAATTTTGAAATTCACTTTCGGCCTGCTGATAAAAACATTAGGGCCGATGCTCTCTCTCGTTCCTCAGATGCCTCTGAAATTGAACTCTCTCCTCAACACATCATTCCTCCTGACTGCCTGATTTCCACTTCTCCAGCCTCCATCAGGCAAACTCCTCCAGGAAAGACCTTTGTTTCTCCACGCCAACGCCTTGGGATCCTCAAATGGGGTCACTCCTCCCATCTCGCAGGTCATGCGGGCATCAAGAAATCTGTGCAACTCATCTCTCGCTTCTATTGGTGGCCGACTCTAGAGACTGATGTGGTGGACTTTGTGCGAGCCTGCACTATCTGTGCCCGGGATAAGACTCCTCGCCAGAAGCCCGCTGGTTTTCTTCATCCTCTACCTGTCCCCGAACAACCTTGGTCTCTGATTGGTATGGATTTTATTACTGACTTACCCCCATCCCATGGCAACACTGTTATTTGGGTGGTCGTTGATCGATTCTCCAAAATGGCACATTTCATCCCTCTTCCTGGTCTTCCTTCAGCGCCTCAGTTGGCTAAACAATTTTTTGTACACATTTTTCGTCTTCACGGGTTGCCTACACAGATCGTCTCGGATAGAGGCGTCCAATTTGTGTCTAAATTCTGGAGGGCTCTCTGTAAACAACTCAAGATTAAATTAAATTTTTCTTCTGCATACCATCCTCAATCCAATGGACAAGTAGAGAGAATTAACCAGATCTTGGGTGACTATTTACGACATTTTGTTTCCTCCCGCCAGGATGACTGGGCAGATCTTCTACCTTGGGCCGAATTCTCGTATAATTTCAGAATCTCTGAATCTTCCTCCAAATCTCCGTTTTTCGTGGTGTACGGCCGTCACCCTCTTCCCCCCCTCCCTACCCCCTTGCCCTCTGGTCTGCCCGCTGTGGATGAAATTTCTCGTGATCTTTCCACCATATGGAAAGAGACCCAAAATTCTCTCTTACAGGCTTCTTCTCGCATGAAGAGATTCGCAGATAAGAAAAGAAGAGCTCCTCCCATTTTTTCCCCTGGAGACAAGGTATGGCTCTCCGCTAAATATGTCCGTTTCCGTGTCCCGAGCTATAAGTTGGGACCACGCTATCTTGGTCCTTTTAAAGTTTTGTGTCAAATTAATCCTGTCTCTTACAAACTTCTTCTTCCTCCTTCTCTTCGTATCCCTAATGCCTTTCACGTCTCTCTTCTTAAACCTCTCATCCTCAACCGTTTTTCTCCTAAATCTGTTCCTCCCACTCCTGTTTCCGGCTCCTCGGACATCTTCTCTGTCAAAGAGATTTTGGCCTCTAAAAAGGTCAGGGGAAGAACTTTTTTTTTAGTGGATTGGGAGGGTTGTGGTCCAGAAGAGAGGTCCTGGGAACCTGAGGACAATATCCTGGACAAAAGTCTGATCCTCAGGTTCTCAGGCCCCAAGAAGAGGGGGAGACCCAAGGGGGGGGGTACTGTTACGCCGAGCGCTCCGGGTCCCCGCTCCTCCCCGGAGCGCTCGCTACACTTCCCTCACTGCAGCGCCCCGGTCGGTTCCACGGACCCGGGGCGCTGCGTTACTACCTCCGGCCGGGATGCGATTCGCGATGCGGGTAGCGCCCGCTCGCGATGCGCACCCCGGCTCCCGTACCTTACTCGCTCCCCGTCAGTTCTGTCCCGGCGCGCGCGGCCCCGCTCCCTAGGGCGCGCGCGCGCCGGGTCTTTGCGATTTAAAGGGCCACTGCACCGCTGATTGGTGCAGTGGTTCCAATTAGTGTTTACACCTGTGCACTTCCCTATATCACCTCACTTCCCCTTCACTCCCTCGCCGGATCTTGTTGCCCTAGTGCCAGTGAAAGCGTTCCTTGTGTGTTCCTTGCCTGTGATTCCAGACCTTCTGCCGTTGCCCCTGACTACGATCCTTGCTGCCTGCCCCGACCTTCTGCTACGTCCGACCTTGCTTCTGTCTACTCCCTTGTACCGCGCCTATCTTCAGCAGCCAGAGAGGTTGAGCCGTTGCTAGGGGATACGACCTGGTCACTACCGCCGCAGCAAGACCATCCCGCTTTGCGGCGGGCTCTGGTGAAAACCAGTAGTGACTTAGAACCGATCCTCTAGCACGGTCCACGCCAATCCCTCTCTGGCACAGAGGATCCACTACCTGCCAGCCGGCATCGTGACAACTAGAGGCTCTGCATCTATGATTGTATGAAGTGACTCTATTTGTGAACTAAACATACAAAGTGTGAAGTGACACTGGGGGGCATGTATCATTATTTGTGTATGGTAGAAGCATTTTACCCCTTTTCCCGAATTCTAAATTATGTGCAGAAGCGCTAAATTTATCAATCAAGTGCAATGAGCTTCATAAATTGTGGGTAAATATAGTCATCTCCTAAATCCTCTCTTTGGAAAATAGAATCAATGATTTAGAGCATCTTGCTACGTTAAGTCCAAGATGGCTTATATTTGCGCAAAAAAAACAGCTCTTTTTGTTGTAAAAAAAAAGTATGCAGTTAATAAATCCATGTGTACTATAGATGTCACTCCAAGGTACCCTGATTCAGCCACATCTGGAGGACATGCTCTACCAAAATGTGCGCAAAAAAATTGCGCAAAAAAAGGGCTTGCGCAAAATTTTGCGCAAAAAAATACACACAAAACAGGGGTAAAATCTTTGATACATGTCCCCCACTGTGTATTGTGATCTGACTTTGCCTACATGCTATCTACCTAGCTATCAACTACCAATCCACTTAGCTACCAACTGACCTAGCTAGCTAAAAACCAACCTACATACCTTATAGGCACTGATTTGAATAGGGACCTTCCATATGATAAAATATACCTTTTATTAAGTTCCATTTAACCCCTTAACGATGAAGGACGTAAATGTACGTCCTGATGACGTGGTACTTGACGCACCAGGACGTACATTTACATCCTAAGCATAACCACGGGCATCGGAGCGATGCCCGGATCATGTGCGGCAGGTCCCGGCTGTTGATCGCAGCCAGGGACCCGCCGGTAATGGCGGACATATACACGCGCGGCGTGAGTTTGTGCTTTAGGGTGCACACCCTAATGCAATAGGCTGCGCACGCCTATGGATAAGACAGAGGCTTAGTCAAATACAAGCAGATGGTTGAGGTAGGCAGCAGAGGTTCAGATCAGCAATGCAGGTTGTCAACAGGAAAATGTATGATATAGGAGGGATCAGCCGGAATCAGAATCCAGGAAACAGACACAGGTGAGAATGCACAGGTTAGCAGCATCATTATAGCACACCTTTTCAATTAAAGGGGTACTCCGGGAGAAACCTTTTATTTTATTTTTTTTAAATCAACTGGTGCCAGAAAGTTAAACAGATTTGTAAACTACTTCTATTAAAAAATCTTAATCCGTCCAGTACTTATTAGCTGCTGAATACTACAGAGATAATTATTTTATTTTGGGAACACAGAGCTCTCTGCTGACATCTCTGTCCATTTTAAGAACTGTCCAGAGTAGGAGAAAATCCCCATAGAAAACACATGCTGCTCTGGACAGTTGCTAAAATGGACAGAGATGTCAGCAGAGAGCACTGTGGTCATGATGTCAGCAGAGAGCACTGTGCTCGTGATGTCAGCAGAGAGCACTGTGTTGCAAAAAAACAATACTTTACTCTGTAGTATTCAGCAGCTAATAAGTACTGGATGGATTAAGATTTTTTAAGAGAAGTAATTTACAAATCTGTTTAACTTTCTGGCACCAGTTGATTGAATTTTTTTTTTCCACCAGAGTACCCCTTCAATACAAGGAACCAACAGTGCTCAGGCATAGGCTGTTAGGTGGATCCCCTTAAATGGAAGATGCTACACATGGATAGATGGATCAAGAATTAGTATGTGTGCAATGGCCCTTTAAATTTGGGGAAGAGTGTGGGAATGATGTCTATCAAAAAGAAGAGCACAGGAGACAGAGAACAGGGGACAGGGGAGATGGGGTCGGAAATAACGATTTCAGGGACTAAAAATTGTGAGTCATGGGGAACTGGAGAGAGGCATCTGCCAACATTACAATGAGGATTCTGGGACATGGGGAGGATATATGTAAAAGGATTAGCAACTGGCTCAGTGATATCAAGCTGATGGTGGGGATCAATGGAACTTACTTGGGTTGGGTGGCAGTTACTAGTAGGGACCGCAGGGGTCAGCACTGGATCCACTTTTTTTTCAATATCTTTATCAATTACCTTGTAGAGGGATTACAGAGTAGAATCTCTACATTTGAAGATGACACTAAACTAGGTAAGGTGATCACCACAGAGGAGGATAATATAATATTACAGAGGGATCTAGGGAAGCTGGATGCTTGTGCACAGACATGGCAAATTAAATTTAATGTGGATAAAAGTTAAATTATGCACTTGGGCCGTAAAGCAAAATATACATTTATGTTCTAAATAGTAAAACATTAAGTAAAACTACTAAAGAAAAGGACTTGTGGGTACTGGTGGACAGTAATCTCAACTTTAGTGATCAGTGCCAGGCAGTGGCTGCCAAGCCTGACAAAGTCATGGGATGTATCAAGAGAGGCCTAGAGGCTTGTGATACAGACATAGTTTTGCCTCTGTATAAATCATTAGCCAGACCACTTATGGAGTATTGTATCCAATTCTGGGCACCTGTATAAAATAAGGAAATGGCTGAACTGTAGAGGGTGCAGAGGAGGGTGACAAGATAGTTAATGGTATGGGAGGATTACAGGACCAAGACAGGTTCTGTCTTGGGGTTATTTAGTTTAGATAAAAGATGTCTTAGAGGCGATTTGATCACAATGTACAAATATATGAATGGACGGTACAGAGATCTTTCTAGAGGATCTTTTTATACCTAGGCCGGTAACCATGACAAGGGGGCATCCTCTACATCTACAGGAAAGAAGGTGTCATCATCATCACAGACAGAGATTCTTTACTGTAAGAGCAGTGAGACTGTGGAACTCTCTGCCGCATGATGTTGTGATGTCTGACTGAATAAATAAGTTCAAGGGGGCCTGGGTGTTTTTCTGGAAAAATATAATATTACAAGTTATGGATTCTAGATTTATGTGGATTGAACTTTGATCCAGGGATTTATTCTGATGCCATATTGGAGTCAGGAAGGAATTTATCCTCCTCCTGTCATGGGGCAATTGGCATCAGCCTCATGGGAAGGGGGGGGGGGGGGTTTGCCTTCCTCTGTATCAACTTAAGGTTCTAGGTTGGACTCGATGGACTCTTGTCTTTTTTCAAGCTTGAAAACTATGTTAATATGTTACTATTGTGGTAGCCCTTGGGGGGTGTTGGTAGTGGGGGTATTGTTTCAGTAAATGAGGGGTTAATGTTAACCCTATAGTTCGTGACGCCAGGCTGAGGGCTAGTATGCTGAGGTAATTCTCCGGCCTATCGCCACCTTCCCAGTAACGATAGGTGCCTATACAAAAATGACTGAAGGTCCACAAGGTACTTGAATTTGAACAAACTTTACTGAAAGGCTTGCGGTACATCCAAAGCACAATAACAGTCTCAGGAATACAGTCTCTATATGGTGCAATGACTGACAGTTGTTGCGGACCTTGACTTTTAGATACAGTCTCTGAATTTAGGGTAATATTTGCAGATCCGTCCGGATTTAGGGGATAGATAAGGTCCGGTGATCATGCAGAGTGCTTAGGGATTGATACACTCTCAATTTAGAATCGATCAGCCGTTGCCGCAAGGCTCGGGCCTAACTCACTGCGGGAGATAGCGGTATAGATCCTTCCTCGTCAGGAGCGCAGGAGCAAAGAGAAAGAACAATGGCCGCCGCTCCCTTATATGGGCAGGGCCATTTTGGATTGGTCACAGCAACTGTCACTCACCGTTACAAGGAGTGATGGGTAGCATATGTCACAGGGATCTCCAAAGGTCCTAAAGCAGAAACCATAGAATTTTCCCGATTACGTGACCCACAGGTCCTGCTACGCTGTATACAGGTAATTAACTATTTATAGACATTGATATCATAATTACATGCATCCTAAATAGACTATTAGCTCAATAACTATCTAGATGAGAGGTGACAAGGGGTGAACTAGACAATGGGGACCCCGACATACTAGGGACTCTGGCTAAGGGGACCCACACAGGCAGGTACCGGATAGGATACGGTACCGGGACACCACAAACCCCCTTACTTAAGATAAGTCGACCTCGACGCCTGTCCCCTAAGACAGAGGGACTAAGACTAGGACAGGAGGATCTATAAATTTGCTATACATCCTAAGTAAACATTGAACACATTTACATTCTCTGATACTCTTATTAGTATCTGGACTAACAACAAAAAACGTGGTCTCAAATGGCTGGAGGTGCTCAACCCCAAATGCGGTTGTGCATTTATACTGGGGGATCAGATCCCGCCCTTGTAGTCCATTGCTGAGGGCGATCCCCAGCATAAATATGCATACAATGGAGGATGCCTGCAGCGGACTACAAGTGCCACAATAGAATCCTACACCAGATAAACGGTGTGGATGTGTAACAATTAGAATAATACAATACAGGAATATGGGTGCACTACTGTGGTAGATGTATACAATGACATTGGCTATCCCTCAACACTGATGTTAAAATTGAGACATTCGCCAGTGTATCCTTATATGAAGGACACACCAGAGCCCGCACACCAACGCCAAGGTTTCTCAAGATGGTGCGGGACCTACGCTAATCCTACCTGTGCTTGATAAGCAAAACAGGGGCCAGTGGGCAATTACGGCAGCATTCGGTCGACTCACAACTTCCTCCCAGATACCCTCCAGCGTGACTGAGCACACATGCAATGGAAGGGGGGAGGCAAGCTGCAAGCCCCACCTGAGTTGGCTAATATGGGTGCCTGGCCTCACAGGTGCTACCTTAATGCTGCCTTGAAGATATTCAAGGCGCATTAATTTTGGAGTTTAGACACCTCCAAGTATAAAATTTAAACAAACAACAAAAAACGTGGTCTCAAATGGCTGGAGGTGCTCAACCCCAAATGCGGCTGTGCATTTATACTGGGGGAGCAGATCCCGCCCTTGTAGTCCGTTGCTGAGGGCGATCCCCAGCATAAATATGCATACAATGGAGGATGCCTAGTATCTGGACTAGACAATAGAAATCTATCTAGGCATTGGTGCTATCTAGACATGAATGCTATCTAGACATTAACGAAGCTATGTATCCTATAGTTTCTAGCTTCTTTTCATTAAGCTTACTATACATTCTAAGCTTACTAGACAATTAGGCAGCTATCTGACATATAGTTACTAGCTCCTAAGACATTTTTAGTAGCTCTCTACACATTCTTGGAGGCTAAACTGAACATTAATATAACTCGCTATACATGAGACTATCTAGACATTAGTTCTGCTCTATATACCTTTAGCGTCAAGCTGACTAGACAATTTTATTATCTCACACATTTTATTTTTTTGCCAACAATATGTTACCTGTAAGTACACATAAGGTTATACTGGCTATAGGACTCGCAGGTCCTGCTATGCTGTATACAGGTAATTAACTATTTATAGACATTGATATCATATTTACATGCATCCTAAATAAACTATTAGCTCAATAAATATCTAGATGAGAGGTGACCAGGGGTGAACTAGACAATGGGGACCCCGACGTCCTAGGGTCTCTGGCTAAGGGGACCCACACACGCAGGTACCGGATATGAAACGGTACCGGGACACCACACTATGTTACAATGGCCTGAATCAGAGATGATGCTAAAGGGGTACTCTGCCAAAAAACATTTCATCCCCTATCCAAAGGATAGGAGATAAGGGGACCATATGATACAATATTTATTGTAAATTTGATACATTTGGTATTGCCGTAATTGTTCCGACATAAAGAATAAAGTTTGTATCTCATTTAAACTAATGAAACTCAACAAATAAAATCTAAACTTTTGCAATATTATTGTTTTTCCCATATGGCATGAAAGCCATATTAAGAATTCATCCCACAAAAACAGGGCCCTGTGACTATGTTGACAGGAAAACTAAAAATATTCTGGCTCTTCAAATATAGAGATACAAAAGGCACAAAAAATAACAAAGGGTTAACTTTGCCATATAAATCTTGCTTCTTTTCTACACTATTTTCCAGTTCTTTACAAGCATTAAGCAGTGTACTTAACGGTTTTCATCCTGGTTGTCATGGCTGCATTTAAGGTCAAGTATATGTGCAAACAGAACATAAACACTTTCTTTTCTATTCCATACTAGATCTAGTAACGTCATATATTATACAAAATGATACAAAAATAGAGGGAGATTTATCAAAACCTGTGCAGAGGAAAAGTTGACCAGTTGTCCATAGCAACCAATCAGATTGCTTCATTTTTGAAATGTCAATCTGGTTGCTACGGCCAATCTACCCAAGATTTATCAAAACCTGTGCAGAGGAAAAGTTGTGAAGTTTAATCAGTGGGCAGCTTGACATCAGAAGTTAGGGTTCAATTTCTGCACTATGGGCATGGCCACCATTAGGACACCATCAGGAAAATAAAGGTCCAAAACCCATCTGTCGGCTGGTACCCTAGTAGTTCCTACAGCCCAATGTTTCACTCACGGGCAGAAAGGGAGCAAACCATGTCCCCTACATGGTGCCATTAAGTTCACATATGGGTATGTGCATAGGCCATTTAGTATTTCCTTTCCCACCCCTCATGTAATGACAAAGTATGTGGTATACGCCAATGGAAGCTACAAAAAGATATTATTCTTCTCCCTGTATTTTAAATCAGTGGTCAAAGAACCTTCTTCACAAGTGGCTTAAAAATGGAGGACTTGAGCTCCATAGTGGGGAACTATACTAAACCCTCAGTATATTGGTAAAAGCTCCCAAAAAGGTAAGCGTTTATCAAAAAGGATGGAACATTTACATGAAATATTTTATAAAGTGTAATGGAACTTTTAAGCTATTTATCTTATTAATATCCAGTTATTCTATCGAGCTGCTTCTATCCAGTAAAATAAGAAAAATGCAATGTGTATACAGGTCTCACCTACAAGCACACCTGCGGCCTACCCTAATATCCGCCCTAGCGGCCATTGGGTACCTTCAGTTTGTGCACAGTGAATAAATGGGGCTCATACATATTTCTGCTCCACAGTGTTACTTGGAGTAGGATGAAATTCTCAAAATGCTCACAAATGGATCCCAAGATGTTTTTATTGGTGCCCTGCTGTGGGACAGGGAAGAAGGGTTTCAAGCTTAACTCTACATATAGCTCTAAATCAGGTCAATCCAGCCTTAAGTTTTCTTCACTTCTCACAGATGCATTCCTGCTACCTCACTGGATTTTATTCAACCTGCTAGAAAATTCCCCTCAGATGCTGCAGCACACATGGAACAAAGATTCTGACAGGCTGGTCCTCTGTGTCCTTTCTCTGTTGCTGAACTCTGAACCAAGATGGCTACAAGCACATATCCAAAAACTCTTAATTTCCCAGTTTAGGTCACTGATTGTGCTGTCCGCCCTCTTTTGGACACTTCATGTATTGCAGGCTAATACAAATCAATGATAAACATTCAGGAAATAGGAGACTATTCTTCTTATATCTATTTAGAAGAACATGGCTCTTAGAGGAAAAACAGCAGTGCCATTATGTAGATATATTACACATTTTTATGTCTGCTTAATACCCAGCCTGTGGGTAGGGGGAGGAGGGCAGGGGGGCATGCCTACATGTATTGCAGCAAAACGTCTAATTGTATATGATAAAATAATGAATGTGTATAATTGTTAAAGAAAATAATTAAATACCCAAATGATACATTGTTTATGTTTTGCTGTTTCTTTGTCAAATAAAATGTTATACTAATTGGTGTTACTTGACCCATCACGGTCTACTGGAGAAAGGAGGCATACAGTGTTACAGTGAGTGGCTATATTACATTAATTATCACTAATATGGATACAAACTTTAACAAGGGTGTAGTTCTATGGAATGCAGAGGTGGCAGCCATACCCAGGCTTTTGTGCCTCAGGGTGGCCATTTAAAGTCACCACTATTGAAAATGGCACGTGGTACTGCTGTAGTAGGGGTCCTGTCACACCTTTGGCATTGGACCCAGGTGTTTATACTTTTGTTGTAAAATGTGAATATAAGAACTGTTTGGGTATGCAGCTACTGGTACCAACAGCTAACACTATATAACTTATGACATATCATGTTTTTAGGCAGTACAGAAGCTTTTGTAAGCCTTAGTGCAGAGTTTCCCAACCAGTGTGCCTGCTGTTCATGCAAAACTACAACTTCCAGCATGCCCAGAAAGCCACTACTCGGGCAGGGATATTAATTACCTACCTTCCTACCTACTGGGGGGAAAATATTAACTATCTATCTGCCCACCTTCTGGGGGGATGGATTAATTACCTACCTATCTGCCTACCTACTATGGAGGGGGGAAGGAGAATAATTACCTATCTACCTGGCTAGCTACTGGGTGTATTAAATACCCACCTGCCTGCCTCTACCTACTGAGGGATCAGAGACGGCTCTCCTATTAGGCACCTCTCCTGATTGATGATGCCTACAATGTAGGTATCACCACACTGCGGTGCGGGATCCAGGTCACATTTAACTATAAGCGCTTCTTAATGGTGTGTCTATATTTATATGAGGCGCTCGGGCTCAGCTGTTTTACAGAGTGAAGAGCCATTGGCTCCTTGCCCCGTCATTAACTCTTTTGGCAGCCAGCAAAATGGAGGCAGCCACAAGTGGCAGAGCATCCTTGCTCTGCACTCTGTGCTTTGGCGCAAAAGTGACATCATCATCATGTGCCGAGGAGAGGAAAGAAGAGGTCACACTGCGAACTATGGGAGCCAGGTGAGTTATACTCTTGTTGCCACTACTACCATTTCCTAAAGGGTTCAGCAACTGGTACCTTCCCATCCATGCACTTTAGTATTGGAAGTTGTTATATGAAAGACTTATATAATGCGTTATAGATGTTTTAATGGAATTTAATATGGTTTTATTAGATCTTGAATATTGGTGAAGCTCTCTTTTTTGCTCTTTAAGTATATAATGTATCATGGAGCGATACATACACCACAGTAGGATCATTTGGGCATAGGGTCACAATACAAATATAGTGATGATAACAAAAGACCCCTACCCCATCAGAACTATTGTGTATTCATTTCCTAAAGGGGGCTGCTATTACTACCACCTAAAGGGGGCTGCTGAATTTACTACCTAAAGTGAACTTGCTTCAACTGCCTAAAGGGTGCTGCTGCTTCTATTGTCTAAAGGCGACTGCTACTACTACTGCCTATAGGGGGCTGCTACCACCTAAAAGGGCTATTACTACATCTACCTAAAATGGACTTCTACTACTTCTGCCTAAAGGGGACCGCTGCTTTTACTACCTAAGGGCGTTTTTACTACTATTATCTTAGGGGGCTGACACTACTATTAAGAAAGGGGGCTGCTGTTAATACCTAAAAGAGGCTGCTACTACTACTACTTTAAGGGGACTGCTGCTATTACTACATAAAAGTGTCTGCTGCTGTCGTTACTACTACATAAAGGGGACTGTTGCTGCTATTACTGCCTAACGGGGGCTGCTGCTGCTTTTACTGCCTAAAGGGAGCTGCTGCTACTTCCTAAAGGAGGCAGCTACTACTACTGCTACCTAAAAGAGGCGACTACTCATACTACTGTCTTAAGGTGGCTGCTACTAAAACAACCTTAAGGAGGCCACAAATACTACTACCTAAAAAGGGCCATTACTACTACCTAAAGGGGGACCCTACTACTACTACTACTTTAGATGGCCACTTAAAGTGGGCTACTACTACTACCTAAAGGGGGCTGCTACTACTACTACTATTTAATGGAAGCTGCTGATATTACTAGTAGTAATATCAGCAGCTTCCTTTAAATAGTAATAGTAGCAGCCTCCTTTAGGTAATAGTAGTAGTAGCAGCCACCTTTAGGCAGTAGTATTAGTAGAAGCCCCCTTTAGGCAGTAGCAGTAGCCACCTCCTTTAGGCAGAAGCAGCAGCCCCTTTTGGCAGAGAAGGAGCAGCAGCTCCCTTTAAGTAGTAGTAGCAGCAGCAGCCCCTTTAGGTAGTAGTAGCAGCATCAGCCCCTTTAGGAAGTAGCAGCAGTCCTCTTTAAGTAGTAGTCCTAGCAACCCCTTTTAGGTGGTATAGCAGCAGCCACCATAGGTAGTAATTTACTACCTATGGTGGCTGCTGCTATACCACCTAAAAGGGGCTGCGAGGACTACTACTTAAAGAGGACAGCTGCTACTACTACCTAATAGAGGCTGCTACTACTACTTAAAGGGAGCTGCTGCTTCTGCTTAAAGGAGGTGGCTACTACTACTTCCTAAAGGGGGCTTCTACTAATACTACTGCCTAAAGGTGGCTGCTACTATTACTACCTAAAGGAGGCAGCTACTACTACTACTAATACTACTACTACCTAAAAGGAGCCCTTACTACTACCTAAAGGGGGCCCCTTCTACTACTAACTAAAGGTGGCCACTACTGGTACTACCTAAAGAGGGCCACTACTACAAATACCACCTCTAAAGGTGGTTTCTGCTATTACTACCTAAAGGGGACTGCTGCTGTTACTACCTGAAAGGGGCTGCTGCTACTATTGCTACTACTAATACTACTTAAAGGGGACTGATGCTACTACTTCCTAAAAGGGACTGCTGCTGCTATTGCTACTACTAATACTACTTAAAGGGGACTGATGCTACTACTTCCTAAAAGGGGCTGCTGCTGCTTTTACTGCCTAAAGGAGGCTGCTGCTACTGCCTAAAAGGGGCTGCTACTAATACTACTGCCTAAAGGGGCTTCTACTATTACTACCTAAAGGAGGTGGCTACTACTGCTACTTCCTAAAAGGGGCCACTTCCACTACCTAATGGGGTCCACTACTACTACCTAAAGTGGCCGCTACTACTTCTACCTAAGGGGGCTCCAACTACTACTACCTAGAAGTGGACGCTACTGTTGCCACTACCTAAAGGGGGTACTACTACTTAAAGGGGGCTGCTGCTGTTACTACCTAAAGGGGGGTGCTGCTATTACTACCTAAAGGGGCTGCTGCTATTACTATTAGAGATGAGCGAATAAAAAAAAAAAATTGTTTGCTGCAAATCGCTATAAAAAAAAATCGATATTTCTGGGCAACAGAGAGCCTCAATAGGGGTGTAGAACACTTTGCCTTGTCGTAACACGCATAGGGTGTGTGCTGGATTAGTGAAATAATACTGTTATTCAGTATGACATGCAGATCAAAGGCATCACTATTAGAAACCCTGCCTTTAACCCCCCCCCCCCCCATGCTCATGACTGAGTGTCCCAGGTGACCGAAGCATTTACTTTGAAAACATGCTGTCAAACTACAAGATCAATATAACAAGAAGATCACATGGAGGCACATGAAATAGCAGAGCCTAGAGTTTTCAGCAGCATGAGGAGAACATAGGGCAGCACTGTGATAGAGCCTGGTTATGGCAACAGTATGAGGAGACCATATGGCAGCACAATGACACAGTCTGGAGTCGGTGGCAGCCTATGTAGGCCGCAGAGTGGCACAATTTTAGAGTAGTTAAATGCTTGTCCAAAATATCAAGCTATGCATGTGTAAGTAGACCCGGCTGGTACTGCGAAACTGCGTATTAAACTGTGAATGTCTCATTTAATCAGTTATGCCTTAATGTTCTCGCTCCAACCTGTATCTTTGGATTCTTGTGGTAATTACAGAGATAACATATGAGGACTAGCGATGATCAAATATTACTAAAATGCTTGACAGAGCTTGGAGGTGGTGCAGCATGAGGTGACCATATAGAGGCCAAATCACAGCCTGGAAGTGGCAGCAGCTTGACGGGACCAAAGAGCCTCATAATTGAAAACATTTAATATATATTTTAAAATTTTTATTGAATATTTTAAATAGATTAATACATTTTTTTTTATGTGTTAGCAACATGAGGAGACCATATGGTGGCTGACTGACACAGCCTGGAGGAGGCGGAAGCATGAGGAGACCATATAGTGGCAGAATGACAGCCTGGAAGTGGCGGCAGCATGAGGAGACAATATAGTGGCAGAATGAAAGCCTGGAAGTGGCAGCAGTCTGACAAGACAATCGGGCCTCATAATTGAAAATATTAAAGATATATTTTAAAATTTAAATGGAATATTAACATTAAATTATTTTCAACTTGGGGTTACTAGGGCCCCGCCGCACTAAACACCCGCTCTGATGGCACACTACTGGCTGGGCAGGACAGCTTTTACAAGGCAAACTCTGCTAGTTGCAGCCCCAAATCAAGTTTGGCTGCCCAGAAGTCCTGTGGATTTTCAAAGTGTGTTGGCAGGGTCATGTCAAGGTATGCCACCACCTGCTGGTTCAGGTCCTGCTCCAGGTCTACCTGCTGCTGATGAGTTGCTTCACTATGCGGGTGTAGAAAGCTACTTATCAGCGACTGTAGACTCAGGCTGCTGCTGATGGATCTGATACTGCTCCTGCCACCCCACCCCTCCCCAGCAGCCATGGCAGTGGAAGGTGCGTGCAGAAGGCTTCCCGAGTCAGACCTGCGATAGGATGGACGATAGTGCAGATAGGCATCGGCCAACTGACTACGTAGGATGTCTCTGTAGTAGGTCAGTTTCTCCTCATTCTCAGTTGGTATAAAAAGGGCCCCCATTTTGTGCCGGTAGCGAGGGTCCAATAAGGTGGAGAGCCAGATGTCATCTCGCTGCCGAATGGTGACAATTCGGCGGTCACGACAAGCAAGTGAGTATGCATCGTGCCATTTGTGCAAGTGACTCGGAGGGACTCTCTGCCTCCATCTCCACTGCATGCTGCTATGGTCTGTCTGGGTCCTCTGTCTTGCCTTCCTCATAACCCTCTAGCTCCTCTGGCTGCTCCTGCTCCTCCTCTCCTGTCAGATGACTATAAAAACCACCCATTTTGCAAAACTTAAACTGTGCTCCACTGTCCCCTTCCTCCTCCTCTTCCAGTTCAGCCCCACAGGGCTTAAGTGGCTATGAGATGTAGGCACCACGTCTCCAGTGCCCTGACCAGCCATCGTTTCCAATACGTGTTGTAGTAAATGAAGTAGTGGAATGACATTGTTCATCCCCTAATCCTGGCGACTGACAAATAATGTGGCTTCCTCAAAGGGCCTGAGCAAACAGCAGGTGTCACGTATGAGCTGCCACTGGTGGACATTGAAGTTACACAGGGGACTCCCCCTATCCACTTGGATCATCAAGAAATCGGTGATGGCTTTTCTCTGTTCGTATAGTCGGTCCAACATATGAAGGGTGGAATTCCAACGTGTGGAAACGTTGCAAATCAGACTATGCCGTTCTGACGCTTCAGCTCAAGAAGGGTGTGCTTTGTGGTGTACGAGTGGCTGAAGTGCATGCAAAGTTTCCTTCCCATCATTAGGATGTCTTTCAGATGGGTGGAACACTTCAGGGACCGCTTGACAACCAGATTGAACACATGTGCCATGCAGTGCGCATGGCTCAGGCTTCCTTGATACAGCACAGACAAGATGTTCTTCTCGTTGTTGGTCACCATGGTTCCCATTTCCAGTTTTCGTGGAGTAAGCCATGATTCGATTTCTTGATGAATCACTTTTAGAAGTTTCTCCCCTGTGTGTGACTCCGTTCGCCAAGGCAAACCATGTGAAGAACAGCAAGACACCGCCGTGCCCAGCACACATGGTATGCTAGAGGGGCACTGAGACTTGTCCGTGCAGTGGAGGCTGAGAACACGGTGGAGGATGAGGAGGTGGAGTCGCAAACTTTCGTAGGACCAACGGCCTGAGAGCATGGAGGCAGATATGGCGTGACCTGTCCAAGTTGCTGTTGTGGCTGTGCTGTAACCACATTCACCTAGTGGGCCGTAAAGGACATGTATTGTCCCTGACCGTTACAGCTCCACACGTTGGCGCTGCCATGCACTTTGGTAGAGTGGGGTGGTGGGTGTTCATACCAGTACCAGGTGAGGAAGATGGGTGAAAAAAGGAGAACTTGGCATCAGATGTGTGGAATCAGGTGGGTGGCAGGATTAGAATAGTAGTTGAGGCAGGTAGGCAGAAGAAAACAGCCTTTTTTGGCAAATTGGTTGTGTACTGTAAGTATTGAGGATATGCATTATCTAAAACTCAACTTTTCTTAGGATAATATATATGGACTCAACATTTTTTTGAAATCTAACAAAAGGATGGGTGTGCAAAAAACACCATGTGCCACCTACACCACCAAGTATTGATACGATTCAAAGACCTCTAAGAGTAGTGATGAGTGGCATTGCCCATATTCGAATTTGCGATATTTCGCGAATATATAGACGAATATTCATCCTATATTCTACTTAGTAGAATGAAACACCTACCTATTGAGGAGACCTATCTACCCCTTTCCCCCAACCAACTTGCGTACCCACACTAAGACAGCATCACTGTTTGGGGCACTATGACTGTGGAAAAGGTATGGAGGGTGCTGAAAAGTTGCAAAACCTTAGATGTTTGGTTTGCGGGCTCTGCAGAGATAAGTTGTAACTGGAAGAAATCGTCTTGGGGGCCTAGGCCGGATGAACAGGAAAAAAAGAGAGTGACCAACTCAAATCAGAGCAGACATCCCTCCACTCCATGTAACTGCACTATAACTACGGGCATAGACAGGTATATATGTATTTACTGAAACAGGTTCTCTATGAATTATACAAACATGTCCTAGTTATACAATGTAAAACATATTTTATTTATTCTTCAATGCTGCTTCTTTTGTACTTTTTAGATTTCTGGAAGCCTTGACTCCAGTTACAAGATTGTCATTGCAATGAGGTGATTTTTGTCAGTATTCATCGGTGGAACCATTGGAATGTGATGGCGCCGAATGACTTATTCTTCCCATAGACATAAACATGATGATAACAACAAAAGTCTCTTTTTTTTAACAATAGTTTTTTAGTGCTTTTTACAATGATATTAAATATGATTTAGAGACAAGCTAAACTAAGTGCTGTAATGTATCTGACATAAAAATGTTCCTAATATTTAGGCAAAATGAGCCACTTGCTATGTGCTTTATGTAGTTTCACAATGAAATCAATAAAGTGTAAGGACTAAATGAACTTTTGCTGTCTTGTCAGTTTGTTGCTTAGGAACAGAAGTCAGAAATAGCAGCGATGATGCGGCCACTCAATGTCTAGGGACCATACACAGTAGAATGATATGAAAGTGACAGTGAGTAACCACAGGGGCTAGTAAAAATGATAACATGGGCTAGTAAAATAGACATTCTACTCATTGTAAGCATATATCCACTCTTTTAGCTGTATAATGGGCCCATATGTCACATCCACGCTTTCCACCCCACTGGATATAATTCATTGTATTTATGGGTGTAATCTGTTATACCTTCTGAATTTACCAACCTGGTCTTATTATCACTTAATCATATGACAACAATGTAGAGAAAAAAATAAAACAATATGGTTCCTTATTTATATGGTGGCATATATATAAGGTTATACAGGAAATATATCCATCTTGTCTCCCCTGCATCTAATTCACTAACTAAATCAGGTACAATTGTATGGTAACACAAAAAGCTAATTAGCCAATCACATGGCATGAACTCAATGCATTCAATGTAGTCGTGGTTATTACGCCGAGCGCTCCGGGTCCCTGCTCCTCCCCGGAGCGCTCGCGGCGTTCCTCTCTCTGCAGCGCCTCGGTCAGACCCGCTGACCAGGAGCGCTGCACTGACACTGCCGGCGGGGATGCGATTCGCATAGCGGGTCGCGCCCGCTCGCGAATCGCATCCCAAGTCTCTCACCTGTCCTGGTCCCCGGCTGTCTCATCCTGGCGCGCGTGGCTCCGCTCCTTAGGGCGTGCGCGCCAGCTCTCTAAGATTTAAAGGGCCAGTGCACCAATGATTGGTGCCTGGCCCAATCTCTCTAATTAGCCTCCACCTGCTTCCTGTCTATTTAACCTCACTTCCCCTTCTCTTCCTTGCCGGATCTTGTTGCCTTTGTGCCAGAGAAAGCGTTACAGTGTTTGCCTTACCAGTGTTTCTGACCTCTTGCTATTGCTATTGACTACGAACCTTGCCGCCTGCCCCGACCTTCTGCTATGTCTGACCTTGCCTCTGCCTAGTCCTTCTGTCCCACGCCTTCTCAGCAGTCAGCGAGGATGAGCCGTTGCCGGTGGATACGACCTGATTGCTACCGCCGCAGCAAGACCATCCCTCTTTGCGGCGGGCTCTGGTGAATACCAGTAGCAACCTAGAACCGGTCCACCGACACGGTCCACGCCAATTCCTCGCTGACACAGAGGATCCACATCCAGGTAGCCGAATCATAACAGTGGTCAAGACAACTTGCTGAACTTTAAAGCGAGCATCATGTTGGGAAAAGGGGATTTAAAGGGGTACTCCGATGCAAACATTTTTTTTAAATCAACTGGTGCCAGAAAGTTCAACAGATTTGTAACTAACCTCTATTTAAAAATCTAAATCCTTCCAGTACTTATCCGCTGCTGTATAATAATACAGAGGAAGTTCTTTTCTTTTTGAATTTATTTTCTGTCTGTCCACGGTGCTCTCTGCTGACACCTTTGTTCATGCCATGAACTGTCCAGAGCAGGAGAGGTTTGCTATGGGGATTTGCTCCTGGGCAGTTTCTGACATGGAAAGAGGTGTCAGCAGAGAGCATGGTGGACAGACAGAAAAGAAAACAACAAGAAAACATGAATCCATCATGCCTGGTAACAGTGGTTGAAGCTGCTGGTGGTGTAATGGTGTGGGAGACATTCACTATGCTCACTTTGGGTCCCTTATTACCTGTTAAAGGAGTACTCTGAAGCAAAACTTTTCTCCACCAATAGCAAGCATTGCCAAAGTTATATAGCATAATAAATCACCTCCATTGACTTGCAGGCAGCCATCACTGTGTTTTGTGAAAACCAGAAGTACAGCTGGTCTGTGTGGATTATGACTTTCGTTCCCCATTATGCAGCCGTCCGCAGCCATCTTGACAACGAAGCGTCATCGTTCTCTGTATCCTCCCCACTGTATGCCGGCCCCCACACCCTCGAGACGGTCACTCCCACTCCTAAATATGCATGCCCCCTTCATTTGCTCAGCCGGCATCCGCTCGGCTGAGTAAACGCCTCACCAGCCTCCCTCCTATCATGCTGAGCTGCGCGTGCCTGCGCACTCAGCATTTACTTTGGATCAGGCATGTGATCTTCCTTGTCCAGTAATATCCCTGATAGTTACGCTGGCGTAACTATCAGGATTATCCACAAAAGCAGTTACACATAAAAGTAACGTAACACCCGTCCTATGCGCATGACCAAATGCAAAACGGAAATAATGATTCACAATAGTCTGCCTATTGGGGAGGGGAGAGCAGGAGGGAGGGGAGGGGCGGAGGAGGGGAAGGGAGGCACGGAGGGACAGGAACTTGAAGCAAGGCAGCATGGGGGATGATGATTTTTACATCACCCTCCACACCACCATAACCAGGAAGTGCCATGAAATACGGTGCGCTGCACCGGGAGAGGTACAGCCAGAGAGGTACAGCCATGGGGAACATTTGTGGGATATAAATTTATGAATCAGAGTACTCCTTTAAGGATCCAGTACTGTTGAGTAGAGATGAGAAAACTTTTCGCTGGTTTTGCCAAACTTTTTTAAAATTGTCGGTTAGATTTAGCTCGATCTGACTCGAACTGGCACTAACATAAGCCCCAAACATGTTTTTAACACTGCCTTACACCTCTAAAGCCCTGTATAACACTGCTAGGTACAGTATGTATACAAGTAGTAGTTTTAAGGCTCAGTTATGGACGACATGTGATAACCCATAGTAACTATTACAGATCGCTGATTTTTTAGGCTTAATCACACCAAAATAAAGTGGCATAAAGTATCCCTGATCGTCGGTAGATGCTGGTGTTTAAGTGCCCACAGAGGTTTTGGGAGACCCAGTGGCTTTTTCCAGACGCGCCAAATATTATCCCTTTTTTGGGGAGTAGCAACAAGTTTTGTGAGTGGCAAGCGAAGACAGCATGAATTTTTCCATGCATTTCAAAAATTATCCCCTTTATTGGGAGTGGCAACAAAAATAGTGAAGAAGAAATAGCTATTGTCTGAAAAGCCAAAAAAAAAAAAGATCAATATTTAATTATATTTTGGGGGATGATAGGTTTTGTACGTGTAGGCCTGGCTAGAAGTAGTGTGATGGTGGATTGGCGTTTCTTGTAATATCAAGGCTACAGCAGGTGGTGAAGGATTGATGTTTTAGCATACAGCATGAGACTGATGTTACTCGCAGTATCTAGCGTACAGCAGGGGTTGGGGAAGTACTGTGTAATCATTGTCAATTGGCACGTTCATTTATTTTTTTGAATTTTGCCAGCCAGGCAACCCAGGCCTGGCTTGGAAGTAACAGGTTCCTAAAATATTTTTTTCCCAATTTTCCAGCCAGGTGAACCAGGCCTGGGTAAAAGTAGCAGGAGGTGGTGTGGAGGCTGACGATATTGTGACTGTAGATTAAGGAAGGCGTGTTTAAAAGCAGCTTTACCGAACACACACTTTCCTTTACGTACTTTAGAGTGGCTGAAGTGGGACACTGGTGTGGCCAGTGAGTGGCACTCAAAAGTCTTGGGCCCCAACACCCGGAAGTGGATCGTGGTGGACACTGGAGAACCGATGCCAGAGGCTATGGGGACTGAGTATGGGGTAAGTATAGCTTTTTTTTTTTTTTGGGGGGGGGGGGGGGAGGGGAAGCCTGGCCATGTATTTACTAAAATCATTTAAGCCAGACAACCCTTTTAACCAGAATCTTGCTGCTGACACCCCCTCTAACAATGAGTTATAGCCAGGTGAAGTACATGGCAGTACTCTGCACTCTGCACATGGCTTGGTGCTCATTGCAGGAGTTGGGCTTCATAGACTAGAAGTGAAGCCCCCGTCGGAGGTGGTGTCAACACTGAAACAGCAACTGATCTTAATTTTTCACACCTCTGTGTGACATGTCTAAATTTAATTTACTTAGTAATAGAGCTGGGCGGTATACTGGTTCATACCGAATACCGGTGTGTTTTTTCTTTACGCTATTCATTTTTCACATACAGCAATGCCGTTTGCATAGCAACCAACTCCAATGCATGATGGCGTAGAGAAACGTCCGGTCGCACAGCGTCTCTGGCAAGTATAGTCCGAGCCGCACTGAACTGACTCCGAGGAGCTGGGAGGAGACTACAACTCCCGGCAGACATGTGACTTCCAAACAGGCACGGGGAAACTCGAGCAGATCCGCGGACACATGGAGGAGAGTTACCGGGCGGCCTGACCGAGACCCCGGGTACCATGGTGAGGACCCCCGACCACCTGACACTACACTGAGGACCCCCCCCCCCCCCGAAATGCTGTTAAATACAGTGAAACCGACAATATTTTGAAAAATACCGTGATATACATTTTTTGTCATAACGCCCAGCGCTACTTGGTACTTCCTACCAATTTAAGAAATATTACCATCCTCTTGTTGCCATAGTAGGATCTTTATCTGCCAACAGCTAGGAGGTCACATACAGGGGCCACATGTAACTGCCAAGTAACTATTTGGGGTAAAAAAAATTGAATGTGTATGTGTTGCTTCACTGTAAATGTTTTGTAACAATATTTTGTCCCGTAACACGAATAAGACAAAATGATGTAATAAATCAGGACAAGGGTACCTGCGGCCTGATAATGGATTTATAACCTACTGTGTGGATTTTATTATGCACCTTTCCAGCTGACTATTAGATTTCTCAACAAAAAACATCTCACGTGAAGATTTACATTTTTGGCACCAGGTTTCCCATGTATCGAGCCTCCTGACTGTATTGCCTGTTGTTTATTTACATTAAAAAAGGGATTTGATGACACCCTGTTGTCACAGGTTTGTAATATTCCTTATTTTATGGATTTAATTTATTTTTTTGAATTTACCTACCTAGGGTATGTAAAATAATCCTGATATCTTATCTCACATCTATAAATATAATATAAATTAGAATATAATATGTTGACAATAATAATAATAGTAATTATTATAATTACAATAATAATAATAATAATAATAATAAAATAATAATAGTATAGTCAATAATAATAATAATAATAATAATAGTAATTATTATTGTAATAATAAATGATTATTATTATTACAATAATAATAATAAAATAATAATAGTATATCATTATTAATATTATTATTTCATTATATCTATTTATTTTTTTTACATGTTATATCATAATCATATTTATAGATGTGAGAAGCTCAAGTCAGGATCATTTTACATACCCTAGGTAAAAAATAAATAAATAAATAAACAACAAACAAAACTATCTATAAAATAAAGAATATTATAAACTTGTGACAACAGGGTGTCATCAAATCACTTTGTCATGAAAACAAACAACAGGTAATACGGCCAAGAGGCACAATCTAAAATTGCATCCAAACAAAAACTAAAAATATTTTATGAATAGGTCACATGCTTAAACTCGGCTTCTCCACATCTGTGTTTCCCAACCAGGGTGCCTCCAGCTGTTGCAAAACTACAATGCCCAGCATGCCCGGACAGCCGTTGGCTGTCCGGGCATGCTGGGAGTTGTAGTTTTGCAATAGTTAGAGGCACCCTGCCTGAGAAACACTGCTCCAAATACTTTTTACATAAGCCTTGAAGAGTCATCACTGTTAATCAGTAGTGATGAGCGGAAGGGGCCATATTTGAATTTGCGATATTTCGCGAATATATGGACGAATACTCATCCTATGTTCGCGAAATTCGCAATATACGCTATGTTCGTTCACTTTATTTTCGTAATTAAATTTGTAACTAACTAACTAACTAACTAACTCTATACTCTACACTAGAACCTATCTGGTGCACTAACCTACCCTATCTAACACTATCAATTCAGTATATAATTTGATTTGCTTTTAAAAGAAAAGCCCAGCATGGCACAGACAGTGTTCAATCTTCTCTCACAACCACATGAAACTGCAAAAAAAAAAAAAAAAAAAAAAAAAAACGCTGCTGGGAGGAATCTCATATAGTGAAGGGGTGGGGAACTTTCCTATTGGTTGCTAGGGATGTTGCTAACCTCCGACAACTGTATTTGCATCCTTCTCATTGGCCCACAAGCTAAAAGAAGGGAGGGATCAGTGTACTCTGGGAGTGCAGATATTTGTGAATATTTGCATATTCGCATATACGAAATATTTGCGCTCCACACAGACTCACACAATAAATAATATTGGAGCCTTCCTTGGACCACAAGCTGGAAGCAGGGAGGGATGATCACTTTTTTTTTTTTTTACACAGAACACATCATTGTTGTGATGTGTACTATGAAGGAAAAAAAAAGTGCCGATATTCGTGGTAAAAATTTGCATTTCGAATATTTGCACTCAACGCTATTAATCAGATAGGTACAGATCACTGGGGTTCTTTTATAATCCAGAAATCCTTGCTAGAGGTGGCGTAAACATGTGAGTTCTTACATAAGGAGGTCATGTCAAAGAATCACAAAACTTTGACATAGTTTAAATGATATTAAAAAAGCCGGGGGCCCGATGAAGCGCAACAGCGCGATACGGTCGTTGCCCCATGTGATCGCCTCTGAACCCCCATCCGGCACACCATCTCATCCTCCTTTCCCTATCTTCATGCACTGTCGCTGAACACGTGAAAAATAAAGAGGTACCTGTCTGCAACTACAAATGTGGTGAGTGGTGAGTTTTTTCTGTCTTTATGGAGTTATATGATATAAAAAAAGCTCATATTCTTATATAGTGACCCCCCGACCTATGATGGCCCCAACATACGATAATTTCAACATACGATGGCCTCTCAGAGGCCATCGCATGTTGAAGGCAGCATCAACATACGATGCATTTGTATGTCGCGGCCATCGCATTAATGGCTATCCGGCAGCGCAGACTGCTTCAGCTGCTGCCGCATAGCCATTTACGGTGCCCCGTGTGGTCCAGTGATGGTCACTCACCTGTACCCGGTGCTCCGGACCATCCTTTTCATGATGCCCTGCATCGCCGTCGCTCTCCTTAGTTGTCATCGCCGCGGATGCCGTCCCGTCATTCAATAGGAGCGGTGTGCGTAGCGACATGATGACGGCGATGAAGAGCGATGATTCCAAGTAGCAGAGACGGTCCAGAGCGGGGATGCGGCGACAGCGATGGAGGGCGACATCCAGGGCAGCGGTGACAGTCCGGAGCGGCGGGGACAGGTAAGTATAATTTACTATACTTTACATTGCACGGAGCCCTCAACATAAGATGGTTTCAACTAACGATGGTTCATTCGGAACGAATTACCATCGTGTGTTGAGGGACCACTGTACTTGTGCTATAAAGTACTCCGCTGTATCACTTCTTGTCCCCTATCCACAGAATAGGGGATAAGTGACTGAACACATGGTGTGCAACCACTGGAACACCTGTGATCGCCAGCATGGCACCCCAGCTCTCCTTGTGCATGAAGTGGAGGTCGACAGGCCCTCTCCATGCATCTCTATGGGAGAGCCGGAGATAGATCAGCATGTCTCTCTGGCTGACCCATACAGATACATGAAGAGGGTGTGCTGACCCCCACTTCGTGCAAGAGGAGAGCCTGGGTGCCGCACAGGAGATTAAAGAAGGTCCCAGCATTGGATTTCCCCCAACTTCTTACCCAATCAACCAGATTTGATAAATTCCCCTCGGTATATTTAAAATTTCCCCATACTGACCCCCTATAACTTTGTCATGTTTCCATATATGGGACTCATTATTTGCAATTGATTTGCAATTGTTATCGGTACTACTTTTGCGTATATGTAATGTTTTGGTCACTTTTTTTTTTTTTTCCTGGAATCTGACATGACCACAAATTAGCAATTTATTTTTTTTATTTTTTTGTTGGAGGTAAGGAGACATCCGGCCACCATCTTAACTCATCAAACCCCCACGATCGTTCAATGAGGCCCCCTAAGCCACACTGATATTTTAGATGCCGTGCTGATAACAGCATCTAAAGTGTTAAAGACATTTCCCCCGTAATGAGTAAGGTCTAGTAATTGACAGATACTGGAGAACAGTTCCAACATCTACTACATGTAATTGTCTTTCCTTCTCATGTTTTGGGGTTTTGACAGAAGTAAGAACAATTTCTTGTGAAATTCTGACAAAACTTTAAGATCAAAGAAATGTTCAAGACATAGAATAGTCTTACCATCCAAGATCTTCAAAAAGAGTTCCCTAGAAGATAAGGACTGCATCTCCCCTATTTTCCTAGCTGATCGGATAGCGAGTGAGAGAGCAGCTCTATGGGGCAACTGTATTATAGAGATTTCAGTAAGACGTTTATATAGAGGAGATGTTAGCCCCCAGATAGCCATGTTTAAATCCCAAGAAGGAAAAAGAGAGGTTGGTACTCCGGTGGGGAAAAAAAAAAATCTAATCAGCTGGTGACAGAAAGTTATACAGATTTGTAAATTACTTCTATATAAAAATCTTAATCCTTCCAGTACGTATCAGATGCTGTATGCTCCAGAGGAAGTTGTGCAGTTCTTTCCAGTCTGTCCACAGTGCTCTCTGCTGACACAAACAAATCCCCATAGCAAACCTCTCCTGCTCTGGACAGTTCCTGACATGGTCAGAGGTGTCAGCAGAGAACACTGTGGTCAGACTGGAAAGAACTACACAACTTCCTCTGGAGCATACAGCAGCTGAAGGAAGTAATTTACAAATCTGTTTAACTTTCTAGCACTCGTTGATTAGTAAACTTTGAACTTAGAAAAATTTGTTTTCCACTAGAAACTGTACAAATATATATATATATATATATATATATATATATATATATATAGCTAGGTATAAAACCTTATAGAATTTATCATTTATTAAAAAAAATAATAATAATAATTAATAAGAAATTTAAACATTATTGATATTCATATATCTGGAAATTTCTAAACTTGTAAAGTTTTTTTGAACAATATAATAATTGGGAAATTGGGGAACACTATAAAAGAATAAAAAATACCTAATGCCAAAACTACCGGTATGTATATTTTTAGCTATTTTTTTAACCTCAGCTTCCCAAAAAAAAAAAAAAGTCCCATCTACCCTAAAAAGGTACCCCTAATATCTTCAGCTCACCAAGTGAAAAATCAGACTCCACACAGCTCTGTAGATGGAAACATAAAAAAAATAATATGGCATATTTAAATAAATAAATAAATAAATAAATAAATAAATAAAAAACTATTTAGATGTGTTATCACTGTAATCATACTGACTTGCAGGATAAAGTGACAATTTCCTTGTACTGGTAGAACCCTTTCTGACAAATAAAAAAATAAATGTAAAAAGTTAGGCAAGGAAGAAAAAAATGTGGATGTAAAATATCTCTGGAAGGGGTTAATGTTACACATGTGCGGCGACTTTGCATGGAATTTCATATTCTACAGAACATTCTCTTTAATGTGCGATGAGAGTCAGAAGTCAAGCATTACTCAATAAATCCCATATACCTGGCTCTTACTTATAAATCATTTCCAGTTCATACTTGACCTCCTGCCTTTAGAAAGGCTACATTGCATATTTTTTCGAGTCCTTCTAAACAATCACATTGTCAATATACAATACTGCTGATTTTCGCAAACAGATTCCGGAAAGGCTTTCAGGTTCATTTATCAAACCAAAGCACTTTATGTTATACATGGTTTAAGGCAATTCTTGATACAATGTGACATGTTAATTGTAATGGATTGTCGAAAATACCTTTAAGATGTCTACTCACAGCTTTATAAAAGCAATAAAGAAGAAAGTAGTAGAAAAATGAGTATTCCAAGTCTTATCTTCTCTGGTCAAGGAGATGGATGGCACTTTAAGCACTGCTTCATGATAAATAGTTTGTCTCATGATAAAAACTCTTTTCCATAACATAAAGTGGGGTCCCAAATTGAAGGCGGCTAACAAAAAGCAACTGTTGACCCAGACTATCTTTGTATTTGATGGACTGAAACAATGGCAAGTGCGTATTAATACAATAGGTCTACAGTCTTTTATATGGCCATATTGCTGGGGGAGTAGACCTGCTAGACCTGTCACAGACAGCCGAAGCTGAAGTGGCTTCATTCTTAAAGGGGTACTCCGGTGAAAATCTATTTTTTTTTTTAATCAACTGGTGGCAGAAAGTTAAACAAATTCTGTGTAAAAATCTTAATCATTCTGGTACTTATCAGCTGCTGTATGCTCTGTTATTTTCCTTTTAAATTTATTTTCTGTATGTTCCGTGCTCTCTGCTGACACCTCTGTCTGTCTCAGGTACTGTCAAGAGCATGAGCAAATCCCCATAGCAAACCTATCCTGCTCTGGACAGTTCCTTTGGCGCATACAGCAGCTGATAAGTAGTGTAAGGGTTAATATTTTTAAATAGAAGTAATTCACAAATCTGTTTAACTTTCTGACACCAGTTGATAAAAAAAAAAAAAAATAGGTTTTCACCGGAGTACCCCTTTAAAAGTGGTTGTCTTCATAAGACAAACTGAATACATGGGTGCCTATTCCATTTGGATACGATTCTGATTTGGCTGAGAAGCCAGGTTTTGAGGGGGTTATAAATGGTCTTACCTGTTCTGTTCCCTGGCTGTGACTTCTACATTCTGCAGATCTCAGAAATATACCTTCCGAGATGAGGCATGCGCATGCGGGAGAAACCATGCCCTCAGTTGATAAAAAATAGTTGCAGGATGTTAACAATGTTTTGGCAACATCCTGCAACTATCGGTCATTGTATGGGGGCATGGTTTGGCCCACAAGTGTTACGCCTAGCGCTCCGGGTCCCCGCTCCTCCCCGGAGCGCTCACGGCGTCTTTCTCCCTGCAGCTCCCCGGTCAGCGCTGACCGGGAGCGCTGCTCTGCCATGCCCGTTGGGGATGCGATTCGCACAGCGGGACGCGCCCGCTCGCGAATCGCATCCCAGGTCACTTACCCGTTCCCGTCTCCTGCGGTCATGTGCTGGCGCGCGCGGCTCCGCTCTCTAGGGCGCGCGCGCGCCAGCTCCCTGAGACTTAAAGGGCCAGTGCACCAATGATTGGTGCCTGGCCCAATTAGCTTAATTGCTTCCCACCTGTTCCCTGGCTTTATCTAGTCTCCTCCCTTGCACTCCCTTGCCGGATCTTGTTGCCTTAGTGCCAGTGAAAGCGTTCCTTGTGTGTTCCTTGCCTGTGTTTCCAGACCTTCTGCCGTTGCCCCTGACTACGATCCTTGCTGCCTGCCCCGACCTTCTGCTACGTCCGACCTTGCTTCTGCCTACTCCCTTGTACCGCGCCTATCTTCAGCAGCCAGAGAGGGGAGCCGTTGCTAGTGGATACGACCTGGTCACTACCGCCGCAGCAAGACCATCCCGCTTTGCGGCGGGCTCTGGTGAAAACCAGTAGTGGCTTAGAACCGGTCCACTAGCACGGTCCACGCCAATCCCTCTCTGGCACAGAGGGTCCACTACCTGCCAGCCGGCATCGTGACAGTAGATCCGGCCATGGATCCCGCTGAGGTTCCCCTGCCAGTTGCCTCTGATATCACCACGGTGGTCGCCCAGCAAGCCCGACAGATCGCCCATCTAACCCACCAGATGTCAGAAATGTCCACCATTGTGCACCAACTTCAGTCGCAACTTCATCAGCAATCATCTCCTCCGCCAGCTCCTGCACCCCTTCCGCAGCGAGTGGCCACTCCTAGCCTCCGCCTGTCTTTGCCGGACAAATTTAATGGGGACTCTAAGTTTTGCCGTGGCTTCCTTTCGCAATGTTCTCTGCACTTGGAGATGATGTCGGACCTGTTTCCTACTGAAAGGTCTAAGGTGGCTTTCGTAGTCAGCCTTCTGTCTGGAAAAGCCCTGTCATGGGCCACACCGCTCTGGGACCGCAATGACCCCGTCACTGCCTCTGTTCACTCCTTCTTCTCGGAAATTCGAAGTGTCTTTGAGGAACCTGCCCGAGCCTCTTCTGCTGAGACTGCCCTGCTGAACCTGGTCCAGGGTAATTCCTCCGTTGGCGAGTACGCCATACAATTCCGTACTCTTGCTTCTGAACTATCCTGGAATAATGAGGCTCTCTGCGCGACCTTTAAAAAAGGCCTATCCAGCAACATTAAAGATGTTCTGGCCGCACGAGAGACTCCTGCTAGCCTGCATGAACTCATTCATCTAGCCACTCGCATTGACATGCGTTTTTCTGAGAGGCATCAAGAGCTCCGCCAGGAAAAAGACTTAGATCTCTGGCCACCTCTCCCACAGTCTCCACTGCAATCTGCGCCTAGGCCTCCCGCCGAGGAGGCCATGCAAGTGGATCGGTCTCGCCTGACCCTGGAAGAGAGGAATCGCCGTAAGGAAGAGAATCTTTGTCTGTACTGTGCCAGTACTGAACATTTTCTGGTGGATTGCCCAATCCGTCCTCCACGTCTGGGAAACGCACGCTCGCACTCAGCTCTCGTGGGTGTGGCGTCTCTTGATGCCAAGTCGGCTTCTCCACGTCTCACGGTACCTGTTCGGATTTCCACTTCAGCCAGCTCTCCCCTCTCAGCCGTGGCCTGCCTGGACTCTGGAGCTTCTGGGAATTTTATTCGGGACTCCTTTGTGAATAAATTCCGTATTCCGGTGACCCGTCTTGTCAAGCCACTCCACATTTCCGCGGTCAACGGAGCCAGGTTGGACTGTACCATACGTTTCCGCACGGAGCCCCTTCTTATGAGCATCGGATCTCACCACGAGAGGATTGAACTTTTGGTCCTCCCCAATTGCACCTCGGAAATTCTCCTTGGACTTCCCTGGCTTCAACTTCATTCCCCAACCCTGGATTGGTCCACTGGGGAGATCAAGAGTTGGGGGTCCTCTTGTTCCAAGAACTGTCTAAAACCGGTTCCCAGTAACCCTTGCCGTAACTCTGTGGTTCCTCCTGTATCTGGTCCCCCTAAGGTCATTAAGGACTCTGCCTGCCACAGGAAATGCCCCTCCCCCCCTCCCAGTTCCATCGGGCAAGCTTCTGTGTCCCCTCATGGCCCTCATCCTGGTGTCACACTGCCCCGTGCCAGGTCTCGCCCTCTGCCCTCTCTCCCCATTCCTACTCCTGCGGTTCTGCCTGCCGTTGAGGAATCCCTCCATCCTTTCCCGGTGTCCTCATCCCAGGGGAGGCAGTTACCCGATAAAGAGAAGGGGAGACCTAAGGGGGGGGGTACTGTTACGCCTAGCGCTCCGGGTCCCCGCTCCTCCCCGGAGCGCTCACGGCGTCTTTCTCCCTGGAGCTCCCCGGTCAGCGCTGACCGGGAGCGCTGCTCTGCCATGCCCGTTGGGGATGCGATTCGCACAGCGGGACGCGCCCGCTCGCGAATCGCATCCCAGGTCACTTACCCGTTCCCGTCTCCTGCGGTCATGTGCTGGCGCGCGCGGCTCCGCTCTCTAGGGCGCGCGCGCGCCAGCTCCCTGAGACTTAAAGGGCCAGTGCACCAATGATTGGTGCCTGGCCCAATTAGCTTAATTGCTTCCCACCTGTTCCCTGGCTTTATCTAGTCTCCTCCCTTGCACTCCCTTGCCGGATCTTGTTGCCTTAGTGCCAGTGAAAGCGTTCCTTGTGTGTTCCTTGCCTGTGTTTCCAGACCTTCTGCCGTTGCCCCTGACTACGATCCTTGCTGCCTGCCCCGACCTTCTGCTACGTCCGACCTTGCTTCTGCCTACTCCCTTGTACCGCGCCTATCTTCAGCAGCCAGAGAGGTGAGCCGTTGCTAGTGGATACGACCTGGTCACTACCGCCGCAGCAAGACCATCCCGCTTTGCGGCGGGCTCTGGTGAAAACCAGTAGTGGCTTAGAACCGGTCCACTAGCACGGTCCACGCCAATCCCTCTCTGGCACAGAGGGTCCACTACCTGCCAGCCGGCATCGTGACAACAAGCAATGATCAACACTGGTACCTTTTACCTCTCATCTTATAAGGTACCATATGGTTTGGACATTGACTTACGAAGAAGCTGTCTCCAATAGGAGTCACTAGGAGATCCAGCTTTCTTCCTTTTGGACTGGTCATGTACCCCATCAGCAATAAAACCCCACACTTGAATGTATGGGAGAAGATGGTTGCCTGGGTCCACTATTAGAGCCAAAAGTATAAGGTAATTAAAAATGTAATGTCACAGTTAAATGTAAGGAGGATTTGGATGGGTTAGGCTGGCTTCACACCACTATTTGACCTTCCGATGCATAGATACGATTTCGGAAGCTCAAATCGCCTGAAATCATATCTGTGCAGGGACAGGTACTGACAGATATGGAGCCCTTAACTATTGTGGGGCTGCGGACCCGGTAATTTTCTCAGCATGTCAAATTTTTTACAGGCAGACCATGATTTTTAGTCTGTGTCAAAAATCTGACATGCTGAGAAAATGACCAGATCGTAGTCACTAGCAGACTATGATCGGGTCAGCAGCCCCATAATAGTTAATGGCTCCGTATCTGTCAGTACCCGTCCCTGCACAGATACGATTTCAGGTGATTTGCGCTTCTGAAATCGTATCTATGGATCGGAAGGTCAAATTGTGTTGTGAAGCCAGCCTTAGTGGGACATGAGGCTTAGGTGGTGGATTTCGAAAAGGGAATGACTTACACTAGATATCTCCCACTTGGAGTGCCGTAGGTTGAAGATCATGGGTCACCACTGTTTCTCAGCCCCTACTGGACTCTTTTATTGAGTTCACCACGACCACTTCCTCTGGCATTGTGTTCCATAGTCTCACTGCCTTTATAGTAAAGAACCCCTGTGTGGGTGTACATGGGCATTACTATAGTATAACCCCATAAAGTTCTGGAAGACAAATGATTACAATGTTAATCATAAAACCAGAACACGTTTCATTTCCTAAGTTCCATGAACTTTCGAAACTTTGCAGTCAATGGGAAAAAAAAGAGTCCATTGTCCTCTGAGGACCGTCTCCAAGGAAACTGTCCTCATCCTCTATCCAGCCACTAAATATCAACTCTTTTTCTCTTTCGACTTGACATCACTAAGGTTCTGACCTTTGCATCACATTCAGTGCTTAATTCGCTGCAGACATGTCACGTAAACTGTTTGCCGAAAGAAAAAACAAAAAGCGAGTCAACATGGTCATTATATTGCTGGAGCCTCGTTAGTATGTGATACATTTATTTTTGTCTCTATTCTGATAAGCTTTTGGCTGTATTGGGACTAGTAATGAGTGCTTGGTTTTGTTTCTGCTTTGTATGGTATGAAGCTCAATTTTTGCTTTATGATTTCACAAAGAAAATTCTATGACAACATTTTGGGTAAAACAACTACTTCCACCACACATCAGTTATATGCAGTTCTTAATGAATAATTGGATGACCACAATACCATGTATCTGTAGCATGGTCCTTCAAACCTTTAAAGCCAAGTCCCTCACCACTCTAGCATCATGTATTTCAGTGGTCTCAAACTGTGGTCCTCCAGATTTTGCAAAACTTCAACTTCCAGCATACCCGGAGGGAGGGCCAATGTTTGAGACCACTGATGTATTCTGTCCACAAAGAGACATCGATCAGTTGTAACTGGGGCCTATCAGACAGTAAAAGTGTTATTTTGACCAATGAACTAAAAGGGAGATCCCCTGGTACCTACACACATGTGTCAATTACTAACTGTGTGCAGGGTTTATAGATCCGTTTGTGACGCAAAGGCACCGTTAACCTGCACGGTATGAGGATGAGATAGCTTCTGCTTGGCCAAGCACGGGGACAATGATGACATCAATGCAAAGTTACGGATAACTATCTTTACTGAGGCAGGAATTGTTAAATCTGTCACAGTACACACTTTGGTACAGAGGGAAGTGCAGAGCGAACTAGGATAGCATGTCGTCTTGCTGAGACGTGAGATTAAATCGCAGTCCATGCTGACTTGAAGACTTTAGACTGACTGACTGAAGATACTGTTTACCCCTGGATTTTTATGCTCATCTCAAGGCTTTGACTTTCACCTGAGCAAGCGGATGTCCAGAGATTGGCGAGGCTGCAGATTTGAGAATTTCTTCTTCACGCACTTCACCACACAGCACTGAACTGGACTGCACTGCTCCTCACTCTCCAACTAGACACACACTGAACACTGACTAGACACTGAACAGCCCCTGACCAATGGTGTACACAGAATAAAGGGGGTTCTCTAGCAAAGATCAGATTGGACTCCCCATTATTAGGGGACATACAAAATACCAAATTATTCCGAAGGCCTCACTATGCGCAACAAGGTGTACCTTTATCATCCCTACTCATGGCAGTTTTCCAAAAAATGTTGTCTATGTTTGGTTCACTAAATAAAACTAGGCCCATGACAATTCGGGTGCAGGTATGTTGGCAGAAAATTTTGACAGATTGCTGGTGTATTAGGGACTCGGAAGTACGAATCGTGATGTGAAAGCTGGTGTTGTGCACAGGTTCTTTCCACCCAGTAACAAATGTGACTAGTCACTAGTTTTTGAAAACCTTATGGCAACCATGTTGGCCTACCTCTATGGTATGTATGCCCTTGCTTCTTACTTACTATAGTTACCTCTATTGTTTCTTTAGAACAGTGGTCTCAAACTGTGGCCGTCTAAATGTTGCAAAACTTCAACTCCCAGCATGCCCGGACAGCTAACGGCTGTCCGGGCATGCTGGGAGTTGAAATTTTGCAACATCTGGACGGTCATCAGTTTGAGACCATTGCTTTAGACCATTTAGACCATTGCGGTTTCTACTTCACTTGGAAACAGGTCTCCAAGCACCTTGTCTAGAAATTGCGATGAGTTCTATTTATGTCTATGGACAGATGGAAGTTATTGTTAACATTTCCAAGTCACACAGTGTCATCAGATGTATCCATCAATGGAAGCCTATTTAGTTAATGAAGACAACTATTTAATTGGCTAGAATATCCACATTCCTGCTCCATCATTGAGATGTATGTGGGGTTGTCTAACTCATTAGAGTGATAGAAAGATAATGGGTGGGAAAACACGCAATGACGATCATTAATGGTGCACACTTCACCCCCTGACGACACAACGCACTACATAGTCTATACCCATCAAACTGATAAATCCGTTATTACCGTTTAATAACCTTTAAAGTGGGATGAATGAGAATCTAAGAAGTTTCTCAGCTTATTTAATCTGTCAGTTCCTCTCCTTTATTTAATGAGTCATATAAGTACGCTATCATCATTTCAGTCTTTTTTTATCTATAATGTAATCTTGGCTTTAGATAGAACAGTTCTTATTAGAGAGTCATTTATTTTATACTGTACTTAGCACTATATGGTGCTTTTGCATCTTCCTGTTTGCTTTTGCAGTGAACCTGCAGCAGATTAGCAGAGGAAGAGTGGTGCCGTTTCCCATAGCAACCTGATTGGTTGCTATGGGAAACTGCAACACTCTTCCTTTACACAGGTTTTGATAAATCTCCCCCGATTGGTTTCTCTGGGCACAATTAAATAAATGGATCTGTGCTAATCTGGTTTTGAATTGTCTCCCCCATTGTGTTTTGCATCGTAGCTTTGAGTTGTTAATCCCTTAAGGACCCGGGCTTTTTCCGTTTTTTCCTCTTCAATTTTTCCTCCTTAACTTTAAAAACTCATAACTCTTTAAAATTTTCACCAAAAATTCTATATGATGGCTTATTTTTTGCGTCACTAATTTTACTTTTTAATGACATTAGTAATTTTACCCAAAAATCTACAGTGAAACAGGAAAAAAAATCAATGTGCGACAAAATTGATGAAAAAACACTATTTTGTAAGTTTTGGGGGGCTTCCGTTTTTACGCAGTACATTTTTCGGCAAAAATGATACCTTATCTTTATTTTGTAGGTCCATACGGTTAAAATGATACCCTACTTATATAGGTTTGATTTTGTATCACTTCAGAAAAAATTCATGAATACATGCAGGAAAATGTATACATTTAAAATGGTCATCTTCTGACCCCTATAACTTTTTTATTTTTCTGTGTTCAGGATGCTATGAGGGCTCATTTTTTGCGACGTGATCTGAAGTTTTTAGCGGTTCCATTTTTGTTCTGATCAGACTTTTTGATCACTTTTTATAAACTTTTTTGTGGTATAAAAAGTGATGAAAAAATGCGCTATTTTGGACTTTTGAATTTTTTTGCGCGTACGCCATTGAACGAGTGGTTTAAAATGTGGTATATTTTTATAATTCGAACATTTCTGCATGCGGCGAAACCACATATGTTTATTTTTATTTTTATTTACACTGTGTTTTTTTTTTATTCTTGGAAATGCCGGGTGATTCAAACTTTTATTAGGGGAAGGGATAATTGAAAGGGTTAATGATTTTTTTTTACACT
The DNA here is from genome assembly GCF_029499605.1 of Hyla sarda. Taxonomy (NCBI): domain Eukaryota; kingdom Metazoa; phylum Chordata; class Amphibia; order Anura; family Hylidae; genus Hyla; species Hyla sarda. Next base: position 341,816,230 of record NC_079193.1, on the reverse strand, counting down.
TTTCTTATGCAATATTATAGCTCCTATAGGGGGGACTATAACATTGCATTAACGGAATTTTTACACAGATTGATGCATCCCCATAGGAATGGATCAATCAGTGTTTTCGGCGATTGAATGCTCAAGCCTGGATCTCAGGCTATTCAATCGGTGATCGGACTCCAGGAAGGAAGGTAAGAGACCTTCCTCCTGTGCTGCAGCTGTTTGGGATGCCGCGATTATACCGCGGCAATCACAAACAGCTCCCTGAGCTAACCGGCACTTTTTACTTTCACTTTTAGCCACGTGGCTCAGCTTTGAGCGCGCGGCTAAAGGGTTAATAGCACGCGGCACTGCGATCAGTGCTGCGCGCTATTAGAGGCAGGTCCCGGCTTCACTATGACGCCGGGCCCGCCGCGATATGATGCGGGGTCACCGTGTGACCCCGCGTTATATCGCAGGACCGGGACCCAGGACGTACTCCTATGTCCTGGGTCCTTAAGAGGTTTTAAAGGATTTCATCTTGGCCATATTCTTTTCTCAACTATCCAAGTTTGCTTCAAATTTGTAGAGAAGAAAAAAGCTGGTTCTTACCTATCCTGGACACGTTTCGCAATTTTTGGGGGGATTTTTGCCCCTACATTTAATTTTAACAGCATACAAAATGAGTGTCGTCTCAGGTTTTCCCTGGTTGCAGTGCGGCCCGAGACATTACATCGCTAGTCAGGTGTTCAGAAGGAGCCTGTGTGCTTCAATGGGTGGAGTGACTGCTGGGTGAGAGATCATTCTGCAAGAATGTGCAACAGCTGGAGACATACTGGTCAGAAAACACTGGTCTAATGCATTGGATGCTGCACAGGTGTGTTTCAATGGCTGGTGTGGCTGATGTGTGAGAGGAAGAAAAATGACCTCACACTTACAAACAAGGAATTATGGGAATTGTAGTTTTAGAGAACAAACTCCGACAGGAAACATCCAGTTCACAAAACGATAGCCACAGCATTATTCTTCCTAAGCATGTCCATTACTGTCTGGAAGGTACATACTAAAATCACCTTATAACCCATTTAATAATTTAATAATTTTATAATGGATAACCCATTTCACTAAAATTTTAATGGCTGCAATATTTTGCAGATAAACAACAGTTTTCCCCCCAAACCATGCAGTCACTAACAAATGTGGTCACTCAGAATCTTTTTTTCCAGCCTTATGACTTTAATTTTTTTTAAATAACTGTTTATTTTCATATTTTTCAAGACAGTTTACAGAAATGAAAAATCACAAACAAATACATTAAACATAAAGAGTTATGGATAACTTTGATCTCCTATATATATGTAGCTTCACATCATATATGGTAACATGGTAACAGAAGTTAAGTTATAAGGACAACTAGAATTTCCTGACGTCATGTAATCAAGTTATTACCTACTACCAAGCAAGTGGCAATATTCATGAAATAATAGCTACCGTCCATTTGTGAAATAATACGTTAAGGTTGCAAAGTCGCAATGCGAATTTTATTCACGAATATCGCATATTCGCGAATTTGCGAATATTCGCGAATATAGCACTATATATTCGTAATTACGAATATTCGTTTTTTTTTTATTTTTTTTTTATTTTTATTTTTTCACAGTACACATCACAGTGATCATCCCTCTCTGCTTCCAGCTTGTGTGGTGTAAAGAAGGCTCTAATACTACTGTGTGAGACTGGTATGCGAATTTTCGCATATGCAAAAATTTGCATATGCTAATTTTCGCATATGCGAATTTTCACTTGTGCTGATTTTGTATATGCTAATTTTCGCATTAGCGAATATTTCGCATATGCGAAAAGAAACGCGAATGTTAAGAATATGCGAATATTCGCGAATATATGACGAATATTCGTCCATATATTCGCGAATATTCGCGAATTCGAATATGGCCTATGCCGCTCAACACTAGTTTGGGAGAGCAAAGGAAATAAGAATAAAGCTTAAAAAAATCATAAAACGCGTGACATGAGAAAAAGACAAAAACAAAAACAGAAAAAAAAAAAACAAGAAAAGAATGAGAGAGAGAAAATAAAAAGGGAGGGATGGGTACAAGTATAGAGAGACTTATAGAACATATCTCTCACCCACATGGACCCCCCCTCCCCCCCCCCCCCCCATCACGGAGGGTTATTATTGGAGTTGATCAGCTTCAATCTATCCCATGGTGGATAGTAGGTTTAAGGAAGGAGCCTCTGCGCTTTTCCAATTACGTGCAATTAGGCATTTAGAGGCCGTCAACACAGACAACATTAATCTAAGTTTGTATTTAGGGAATTTTTCAGGGGGAAGGTTTAGCAGGTATGTTTCGGGTGATAAGTGCATTTCCACCCGACCAGTTGTTTCAGTAATGATTTAACTTCCAACCAAAAATGGCATAGCCCACTACATTCCCAGAATATATGGGTGAGTGTACCAACGTCACCACCACATCTCCAGCACAAGGGGGATACACTAGGGAAGAACCTGTTTAGTTTATCCGGTGTTTGATACCAATGCATCAGTCATTTATATTGACATTCTTTGTGGGTAATACAGGATGAAGATTTAGAAGCATTCCACCATATGGAGCGCCACTGAGTAGAATCAAATATTTTGCCTATATATTCTTCCCATTTCGTCATATATAAATGATATTTGGAATTTTCATCCATTTGGAATTTTCAATATTTTCAAGTTATAAATATCTGAAATCAGTCCCCTTGTAGAAGTGCTATTTTTACAGATGTGTTCAAATGTAGTCGGAGGGGGAAAGGCCCCACCACTTATGTGTAGTGACAGGCTGCTTAACAGGTTTTGGTAAAAGGGGTATGCTGAGTCAGGTAGAGTGTATTTTTTTTGTAGGTCTGAGAATGGCATAAGGACTCGTCTTAGTGGGTCAATTATGTCCGTTAGATGGAAGACTTTTGCGTTAATCCATGGGGTGATGGTTGTAATGTCTTCGCTATGTTGAATTCGGGGATTGTATAGCAAGGGGGTGAGTAGCGAGGTGGTAGATTTCAAGGGGAATTGGGATATTACTTTATTCCAAGTGGATAGCGTAATTTTTATGGGGCCCAGTAGATTTTTAGAGATTACAGGCGGTACATTATTCCAAATTAGGGAGGAAAGATGCACTGGTTAAAGCCATAATCTTTCGATCTCAACCCATTTATTGAAGGCTAGGAAGGATGTTCAAGAGGTAAGTCTACAGAGATTAGCTGCTAAGTAATATTTGTATATATCTGGGAAGGCAAGACCTCCATATTTTTTTTAAGGAAGTCAGGACTGATAATGAAATTCTATGACCCTTACCGCCCCAAATGAATTTTAACATGTGGGTTTTGATTTTTTTTTAGTGATCCTTTGGGGATGGGAATAGGAAGGGTTTCAAAAAGAGAGATCAGCTTTGGCAATACAGTCATTTTCAGTGCATTGATCCGTCCCATAAAAGAAAGTGGAAGCGAGGACCATTTATCAAGTAGGGATTTAATTTCCTGTGTAATATTAGGAATATTATATTTAAACAGTAGACTATATGTGGGGGTGACTTATGACTTTTCTAATGGCAGCTAATCGCATGGAAGCCTCCTCTACACACATCGACCCAAGGTCGCTTCAGTGGCTTCCGAAAGAGGACTTCCTCTCTACCCCCAAATTTAGCTTCTATTTCTCAAACTAGAGATACCTATCTGAAAAAGCTTTCTCTTCTTCTTCCCAATGGCTCCCTGACACTGCTTTTTGGCATCAAAACTTTCTCACCTACCTATACAGCCTCTTCCTTCCTTGGATTTAGTAAGAGTGAAGGGGTAACCTTCTTATCTGCACTCCGCTACCTCTTTGAAGCCCCCTAACTGATATTTCTAATGTGCACCCCCCTCCATCCTACATGTCCTACCAATTCCTACCATTGCAACACTTCTATGACTATACTAAATCTATATTAAACCTACACCGCCCACTCACAGCCTTTGTTGCTCTTCCAGTTCCTCGATCCAACACACGGTGAGTGAACTTTATAGTCACCTTTTAGATTGCTATCGCAGTCCCCCCTTGCCTTATCATCTGGGTTGGGAATGTGAACTTGTTCGCTCATTTACAGACCATGATTGGATAATGGCCATGACCCTGTGCCATAAAACTGTGATCTCATGCAAAGCACAGGAGACCAATTACAAGATCCTGACTAGATGGTGCAGGGTACCGGCACTATTGTCTCACATGTCCCCTTCCCTCCGGGATATATGCTGGCGCTGTGGTGCAGCAGGGGGCACTATGTCTAATATTTGGCTCTTTTCTCCAATAATGACGTCTTTCTGGACACAGGTTGTTGACGTGATATTTCATTTAACCTCAGTGAAACTACAACTTGAACCCGGCCCCCTCCTTCTCTCCATCCTGCCTGGCCTGATTTCCAAGTGGTCCAAATCCTAGCTTCGCTTTCTACTGATGGCAGCGAGGACAGTGATCCCCCTTCATTGGAAATCTACACTCCCCCCCATCCCTTTCGTCTTGGCTACAGGAAGTCTCCGATCTTCATAAAATGGAAAAACTTATGTCTGATACTCATAATCAGCTGGCTAGACATCAGGCACTTTGGTCCCCATGGTCAGAGTTTGCATCATCTTCCGATTTCAGAGACCTTCATCTCTCAATCACACAAGCCCTCACATAGACCCCTACAGAGGCAGACTGACCGGCCGGTCCATTCGGCCATGATCCGAAGGCCTGGCCGGGAAAAGGGCCCGCTGTCCGCCTCCTGTGATATCAAATCTTATAAAAAAAATATGTATATATATTTTTTTAAATAGCCGGGCCCGGCACGGGGAAAGGGCCCGTCAAGGGGAAAGGGCCCGCCGCAGCTGCTAGGTCGGGCCCGGAGCTGTTACAGTTATTGCGCTCCCAGACAGCCACTGTAGCGGCAGCCCTTTAAGAGAACCGCAGTGGCTGCCTGGGAGCGGCGCTTAGGTCACGTGAACTTCACATCCGGCAGTGCCAGAGTTTACTGCTGCCGCCAAAGACCAGTGCACCCGGTCTGCTTGTCCTCAGTGTCTGGGAGCCCTGCTTGTCCTCAGTGTCCGGGAGCCCTGCATGTCCTCAGTGTGTGGAGCCCTGCTTGTCCTCAGTGTACAGAGCCTTGCTTGTCCTCAGTGTCCGGGAGTCCTGCTTGTCCTCAGTGTCCGGGAGCCCTGCTTGTCCTCAGTGTCCGGGAGCCCTGCTTGTCCTCAGTGTCCAGAGCCTTTCTTGTCCTCAGTGTCCAGAGCCCTGCTTGTCCTCAGTGTCCAGAGCCCTGCTTGTCCTCAATGTACAGAGTCCTGCTTGTCCTCAGTGTCCGGGAGCCCTGCTTGTCCTCAGTGTGCAGAGCCTTTCTTGTCCTCAGTGTCCAGAGCCCTGCTTGTCCTCAGTGTCCGGGAGCCCTGCTTGTCCTCAGTGTCCAGGAGCCCTGCTTGTTCTCAGTGTCCAGAGCCCTGTTTGTCCTCAGTGTGCAGAGCCTTACTTGTCCTCAGTGTGCAGAGCCCAGCTTGTCCTCTGTGTGCAGAGCCCTGCTTGTCCTCAGTGTGCAGAGCCCTGCTTGTCCTCAGTGTGCAGAGCCCTGCTTGTCCTCTGTGTATGGAGCCCTGCTTGTCCTCAGTGTGCAGAGCCCTGCTTGTCCTCAGTGTGCAGAGCCCTGCTTGTCCTCAGTGTGCAGAGCCCTGCTTGTCCTCTGTGTACGGAGCCCTGCTTGTCCTCAGTGTCCTGGAGCCATGCTTGTCCTCATTGTCCGGGAGCCCTGCTTGTCCTCAGTGTCCGGGAGCCCTGCTTGTCCTCAGTGTCCGGGAGCCCTGCTTGTCCTCAGTGTCCAGGAGCCCTGCATGTCCTCAGTGTATGGGAGCCCTGCTTGTTCTCAGTGTACAGAGCCCTGTTTGTCCTCAGTGTCCGGGAGCCCTGCTTGTCCTCAGTGTCCGGGAGCACTGCTTGTCCTCAGTGTCCGGGAGCCCTGCTTGTCCTCAGTGTCCGGGAGCACTGCTTGTCCTCAGTGTCGGGGAGCCCTGCTTGTCCTCAGTGTACAGAGCCCTGATTGTCCTCAGTGTGCAGAGCCCTGCTTGTCCCCAGTATACAGAGCCCTGCTTGTTGTCAGTGTATGGAGCCCTCTCAGTGTACAGAGCCCTGCTTGTCCTCAGTGCACAGAGCCCTGCTGAAGTGCCCTGATCTCTCTGCCGGCTTTCTCAGTCGACATCTGCATGGACCCAAAAACAGGCTAGCCTGGCCAGGTGGGTGGCTTATGAATTGTACAGTTGCATGTATCTTCTACATGCCTTTCACCGTTCCCTACATGATGGCACAGTCTGACATATAAATTGTGTATGTGAAATTTAACTTATGTCTCTTACTGTGCCGTCATGTAGGGGGCGGTGAAAGGCAGGTAGAAGATGGAGTAGGCTTCCCAGCAGCACAGAGTATTTCTGGTAGGGACTGTAGTTAGGCAGACAGTCTGACTCACTACAGCTCTCGCCAGAAATACTTTGTGCTGCTGTGCTAATTCTGTAATAAATCTAAGTGGCTTCAGCCTCACCCAAGCAAAAGGCAAAAAAGGTAGTGTGTGGCTTATAAATGGACTAGTTGCTATTTTCTACCTGCCTTTCACCGCTCACTATATGATGTCACAGTCAGAGATATGAGTTATATACAGTATCTGACTGTGCCATCATGTAGTGAGCGGTGAAAGGCAGGTACTCAGGTGGAAAACTTTTTTTTTTTTAAATGAACTGGTGCCAGAAAGATAAACAGATATGTAAATTATTCAAACAGTGAGATAGAAAGGGGGGGGGGGGGGAGAGCACACAAAAGGCAAACTACACCTGTCCTGGATGTCAGCACGGCCTCAGCAAACCAACACTATGTCTCCTGCGGGGTGCACGTACACAAAGTATGAAGTATAAATAGTAGCAAACAACAGAGCACGTACGTACATTCACCATTGCGTGTAGAAGTCCGGTAACGGGAAGCTGGATCACAGCATCAGCGCAAGTAGAATGGCGCTCGGAGACTACGCTGGCAGTTTCGCACGTAAGTGCGTGCTTCTTCCGGCCTCACGCACTTGAGGCCGGAAGAAACACGCATGTACGTGCAAAACTGCTGGAGTAGCCTCCGAAAGCCATTCTACTTGCGCTGACGCTGTGATCCAGCTTCCCATTACCGGATGTCTACACACAATGGTCTCCACTGAGCGGTGAGTGCACATACGTGCTTTGTTGTTTGCTAGATATCTAAATTATTTCTATTAAAATGTTATAATCCTTCCAGTACTTATTAGCAGCTATATACTACAGAACAAATTCTTTTCTATTTGGGATTTCTTTTCTGTCAAGACCATAGTGCTCTCCCCATAGCAAACATATGCTGCTCTGGACATTTCCCAAAATGAACAGAGGTGTCAGCAGAGAGCACTGCAGTCGTGACAGAAAAGAAATCCCAAATAGAAGAGAATTTCTTCTGTAGTATACAGCAGCTAATAGCTACTGGAAGGAATAAGAATTTTTAACCCCTTAAAGACGCAGCCCTTTTTCACCTTAACTCCTTAAGGACTCACTACGTACCGGTACGTCCTGAGCCCAGCTCCCGGTGTTTAAAACTAATCATAGCCGGGACCCTGGGCTAACAGCGCACGGCACCGATCGTTGTTCTGCGCGCTGTTAACCCTTCAGACGCGGCGATCAAAGTTGACCGCCGCGTCTGAAAGTGAAACTAAACGCTTCACGGCAGCTCAGTCGGGTTGATCGGGACATCGCGATAAAATTGCGATGTTCCGATCAGCTGGGACGCAGGCGGAGGTCTCCTTACCTGTGTCCGCAGCGTCCGATCGGGGATTGATTGCTCCAAGCCTGAGCTACAGGCTTGAGTAATCGAGCCCCTATCTCGCTGATCCATGCAGAGCTATGGCTATGCAGGGATCAGCATAGGAGATCAGTGTGTGCAGTGTTATAGGTCCCTATGGGAGCTATAACACTGCAAAAAAAAGTGAATAAAAAAAGTTAACAAAGGTCATTTAACCCCTTCCCTAATAAAAGTTTGAATCACTTTGCCCATAAAAAAACTGTGTAAATAAAAATAAACATATGTGGTATCGCCACGCGTGTAAATGTCCGATCTATAAAAATATATAATTAATTAAAGTGCACGGTCAATGGCGTACGCGCCAAAAAATTCCAAAGTCCAAAATAGCCTATTTTTGGTCACTTTTTTATATCATAACATTTTTTATAAAAAGCGATCAAAAAGTCCCATCAATAAAAAAATGGTACCGATAAAAACTTCAGAACACGGCGCAAAAAAGTTATAGGGGTCAGAAGATGACAATTTTAAACGTGTACATTTTCATCCATGTAGTTATGATTTTTGACAAAATCAAACCTAAATAAGTAGGATATCATATTAATCGTATGGACCTACAGAATAAAGATATGGTGTCATTTTTACCCAAAAATGCACTGCATAGAAATGGAAACCCCCAAAATTTACAAAATGAAATTTTTTCTTCAATTTTGTCGCACAATGATTTTTTTTCCGTTTCGCCGTGGATTTTTTGGTGAAATGACTAATGTCACTGCAAAGTAGAATTGGTGGCGCAAAAAATAAGCCATAATATGGAATTTTATGTGCAGAATTGAAAGCGTTATGATTTTTAGAAAGTGATGAGGAAAAAATGAAAATGCAAAAATGGAAAAACGCTGAGTCCTTAAGGGGTTAAGGACTGAGTTCTTTTTCGCAATTCTGACCACCGTCGCTTTACGAATTAATAACGCGAAAACGCTTTTACCGAATATTCTGATTCTGAGATTGTTTTTTCGGGACATATTCTACTTTATTTTGGTGGTAAATTTTCGGCATTACTTGCATCCTTTTTTTGGTGAAAAATCCCAAAATTTCATGAAAATTTTGCTAATTTTTCATTTTTCTAACTTTGAAGCTCTCTGCTTGTAAGAAAAATGGATATTCACAATATATTTTATTTTTATTTACAAATACAATATGTCCACTTTATGTTGGCATCATAAAATGGACATATTTTTAATTTTTGAAAAAATTAGAGGGCTTCAAAGTAGAGCAGCAGTTTTCAAAAAATTCATGAAAATAAATCTGAAGGGACAGATGTTACAGAACTACAACTCCCAGCATGCCTGGGCAGTCCAGGCATGCTGAGAGTTGTAGTTTGGCAACATCTGGAGGGCTACCAATTGGGTACCACTGTAACAGTGGTCACCAAACTGTGACCCTCCAGATGTTGCAAAACTACAACTCCCAGCATGCCCAGACAGCCTTTGGCTGTCTGGGCATGCTGGGAGTTGCAGTCCAGCCTTCCTAGTGTTTGCCACAGTAAAGATCACATTACTTTCACTTTCACTTCTTCCCCCCCACTGTCGATTCCCTACCTGAGCCGTGATCTCCGCTGGATGTCTGCGATGATCGCCGGGCCCCACGCATCTGGTCCTCAGGTAAAGGCCTCCATCTTCTCCCCCCCCCCCCGTTCTGCCCGACATCCAGGGGTGGGCAGAACGGGGAGTTTCCATGGCAACCCCCTGTCCTGCGCTGCCATTGGTCAGAACTCAGTTCTGACTAATGGCAGGGGATAGGAGGAGATTGCAGCACTGCGACCTCACTCCTATCCCTTAGGCTGATCGGGGCTGTCGCTGACAACTCCGATCATCCCTATTTTCCGGGTGATTGGGTCACCAGAGACCCAATCAGCCCGGAATTGGCGATTTTCTCCGATCGCCGACATGGGGGGGGGGTCTTAGGACCCCCCTGGGCGATGTGCCGGGGTGCTTGCTGAATGATTTCAGCAGGCATCCCGATCTGGTCCCCAACCGGCTAGCAGCGGGGACCGGAACTCCCACGGGCGTATCCATACGCCCTCAGTCCTTAAAGGGGTACTCCACCCCTAGACATCTTATCCCCTATGCAAAGGATAAGGGATAAGATGTCAGATCGCCGGGGTCCCACTGCTGGGGACCCTGGGGATCGCCGCTGCGGCACCCCGCTACCATTACTGCGCAGAGCGAGATCGCTCTGCACGTAATGACGGGCAATACAGGGGCCGGAGCATCGTTACGTCACGGCTCCTCCCCTCGTGACGTCTCGGCCCGCCCCCGTCAATACAAGTCTATGGGAAGGGGGCGTGGCGGTTGTCACACCCCCTGCCATAGACTTGCATTAAGGGGACAGGCCGTGATGTCATGAGGGGCGGAGCCATGATGTCACGCTGCTCCGGCCCCTGTATCGCCCGTCATTACGCACAGAGCGAACTCGCTCTGTGCAGTAATGATGGCGGGGTGCCGCAGCGGCGATCCCCGGGGTCCCTAGCAGCGGGACCGTGGTGATCTAACATCTTATCCCCTATCCTTTGCATAGGGGATAAGATGCCAGGGGCGGAGTACCCCTTTAAGGACTCGGGATGCAGGGCGTATGCATACGCCCTGCGTCCTGAACAGGTTAATAGAAGTCATTTACTAATCTGTTTAACTTTCTTAAAAAAATGTTTTCCACCGGAGTATCCCTTTAAGGTTAGTAGAAGCAGGAGCCAAGTTGGACTGGGTATCACAGACAGAGAACCCAAGTTGGCACAAAAAGGAGGAGTTCAGTGTTTTAAGGCACTTGGTGTAGTTAAGGTGATTGGCATTACCATCCCTCAAAGTACCCCATAGCCTCAGGCGCACTGCACCCCCTATTCCTTTCTATGGCAAATATTCATATACATACTGGGCGGGAATAGGGGCAGGGCAGAGGTGGGGCCAGGGGTGGAGTCTTACTGGGGGCCCTTGCTTTATTTGGTCCGGGGGCCCTGAGTGGTGTCAGTCCGCCCCTGGACTCCTATTATTCCCATCTATGATCCTGTCACTGATGGTTGATCCCGGCACTTTGGGGTGACATGTGTGCTCCATGAGGTAAGCGCTCTCTTTAGTATGTGTACTGCTTTCCTTTTCTTTTCCCTTTTCTCCCCACTCTTCCTCTTCTTTCTTCCTACATTTCTCTCTTTCCATTCTCTTTTTATCTTTTCTGTCTCACCCCTATGTTCTCCCTTCTCCTCCCTTTCCAGACGAGGTCTCTTCTGAGATGTGATTAGCCTACTGTTTTGTTACTGACCTTGTCTTTACTTTTGCTTTGTACTGAATAGACACCTGCGTTTGTGTTCATTCTGACCTTATCCCATTACTGATACATGTACATTTGTTAAAACCTTCAATAAAATTCTACTTAAAAAAAAAAAAAAAAAAAGAATTCCAGACCCAGAAAATGTGTGTGGTCGACTGAAGGGCATCTATGTTTAAAGGGGTTGCCTGAAGGTAAGCATCTATCTTTAAAAGTCCCATCTTGTCTGTTGGCTTTTTACTGGCCACCTCAGACCTGTTTGCAGCAGTCAAAAGTGGTTGGTGAAGCTTAAAGGGGTACTCTGGTGAAAACATTTTTTCTTTTAAATCAACTGGTGGCAGAAAGTTAAACATATTTGTAAATTACTTTTATTAAAAAATCTTAATCCTTCCTGTACTTATTAGCTGCTGAATACTACAGAGGAAATTCTTTTCTTTTTGGAATGCTCTCTGATGACATCACGACCACAGTTCTCTCTGCTGACGTTATTATAATAATAATAACGCTTTATTTATTGTTGTCCTTAGTGGGATTTGAACCCAAGTCCTCAGCACTGCAAGGCAGCAGTGCTGACCACTGAGCCACCATGCGGCCCTTAGCATACATCTTCTATGCATGGTTGCTATAATGTGTTCGTGATGCCACTGTGTTCGTGATGTCATCAGTGCTCCGAAAAGAAAGGAACTTCCTCTGTAGCATTCAGCAGCTAATAAGTACTGGAAGGATTAAGCTTTTTTAATAGAAGTAATTTACAAATATGTTTAACTTTCTGCCACCAGTTGATTTAAAAGAAAAAAGGTTTTCACCGAAGTACCCCTTTAACCCCTTAAGGACCAGGCCATTTTACACCTTAGGACCAGAGCGTTTTTTGAACATCTGACCACTGTCACTTTAAGCATAAATAACTCTAAGACGCTTATACCTATCATTCTGATTCCAAGATTGTTTTTTCGTGACATATTCTACTTTATGTTATTGGTAAAATTTTGTCGATACTTGCATCGTTTCTTAGTGAAAAATTCCAAAATTTGATGAAAAAATTGAAAATTTAGCATTTTTCTAACTTTGAAGCTCTCTGCTTGTAAGGAAAATGGATATTCCAAATAATTTTTTTTTTTATTCACATATACAATATGTCCACTTTATGTTTGCATCATAAAATTTACGATTTTTTACTTTTGGAAGACACCAGAGGGCTTCAAAGTTCAGCAGCAATTTTCCAATTTTTCACAAAATTTCCAAAATCACAATTTTTCAGGGACCAGTTCAGGTTTGAAATGGATTTGAAGGGTCTTCATATTAGAAATACCCCATAAATGACCCCATTATAAAAACTGCACCCCCCAAAGTATTCAAAATGACATTCAGTCAGCGTTTTAACCCTTTAGGTGTTTCACAGGAATAGCAGCAAAGTGAAGGAGAAAATTCACAATCTTCATTTTTTACACTTGCATGTTCTTGTAGACCCAATTTTTGAATTTTTACAAGGGGTAAAAGGAGAAAATGTATACTTATATTTGTAGCCCAATTTCTCTTGAGTAAGCACATACCTCATATGTCTATGTAAAGTGTTCGGCGGGCGCAGTAGAGGGCTCAGAAGCGAAGGAGCGACAAGGGGATTTTGGAGAGTACGTTTTTCTAAAATGGTTTTTGGGGGGCATGTTGCATTTAGGAAGCCCCTATGGTGCCAGAACAGGAAAAAATACCCACATGGCATACCATTTTGGAAACAAGACCCCTTGAGGAACGTAACAAGGAATAAAGTGAGCCTTAATACCCCACAGGTGTTTCACGACTTTTGCATATGTAAAAAAAATGTTTTAAAAATGTCACTAAAATGTGTGTTTCCACCCAAATTTCACATGTATGCAAGGGTTAATAGCAGAAAATACCCCCCAAAATTTGTAACCCCATCTCTTCTGAGTATGGAGGTACCCCATAAGTTGACCTGAAGTGTACTACGGGCGAACTACAATGCTCAGAAGAGAAGGAGTCATATTTGGCTTTTTGAGAGCAAATTTTGCTCGGGGGCATGTCGCATTTAGGAAGCCCCTATGGTGCCAGGACAGCAAAAAATACCCACATGGCATACCATTTTGGAAACTAGACCCCTTGAGGTATGTAACAAGAAATAAAGTGAGCCTTAATACCCCACAGGGGTTTCACGACTTTTGCATACGTAAAATAAAAATAAAAAATTTCACTAAAATGTGTGTTTCCCCCCCAAATTTCACATTTTTGCAAGGGTTAATAGCAAAAAATACCCCCCAAAATTTGTAACCCCATCTCTTATGAGTATGAAGGTACCCCATAAATTGACCTGAAGCGCACTACGGGCAAATTACAATGCTCAGAAGAGAGGGAGTCATATTTGGCTTTTTGAGAGCAAATTTTGCTCGGGGGGCATGTCGCATTTAGGAAGCCCCTATGGTGCCAGGACAGCAAAATAACCCCCACATGGCATACCATTTTGGAAACTAAACCCCTTGAGGAATTTAACAAGGGGTACAGTGAGCATTTACCCCCCACTGGTGTCTGTCAGATCTTTGGAACAGTGGGCTGTACAAAATTTTTAATTTGCGCAGCCCACTGTTCCAAAGATCTGTCAGACACCAGTGGGGGGTAAATTCTCACTGCACCCCTCATTACATTCCGTGAGGGGTGTAGTTTCCGAAATGGGGTCACATGTGAGTTTTTTTTTTTTTTTTGCGTTTGTCAAAACCGCTGTAACAATCAGCCACCCCTGTGCAAATCACCTCAAATGTACATGGTGCACTCTCTCTTCTGGGCCTTGTTGTGCGCCCCCAGAGCACTTTGCGCCCACATATGGGGTATCTCCGTAGTCGGGAGAAATTGCATTACAAATTTTGGGGGGCGTTTTTCCCTTTTACCTCTTGTCAAAATGAAAAGTATGGGGCAACACCAGCATGTTAGTGTAAAAAATTTTTTTTTTTACACTAACATGCTGGTGTAGACCCCCAACTTCACCTTTTCATGAGGGGTGAAAGGAGAAAAAGCCCCCCAAAATTTGTTAAGAAATTTCTCCCGAGTTTGGCGATACCCCATATGTCGCCCTAAACTGTTGCCTTGAAATACGACAGGGCTCCAAAGTGAGAGCGCCATGCGCATTTGAGGCCTAAATTAGGGACTTGCATAGGGGTGAACATAGGGGTATTCTACGCCAGTGATTCCCAAACAGGGTGCCTCCAGCTGTTGCAAAACTCCCAGCATGCCTGGACAGTCAACGGCTGTCCGGCAATACTGGGAGTTGTTGTTTTGCAACAGCTGGAGGCTCCATTTTGGAAACAGTGGCGTACCAGACATTTTCATTTTTATTGGGGAGGGGGGCTGTGTAGGGGTATGTGTATATGTAGTGTTTTTTACTTTTTATTTTATTTTGTGTAAGTGTAGTGTAGTGTTTTTAGGGTACAGTCACATGGGCGGGGGATTACAGCGAGTTTGAGCTGCCGCGCAAAATTTGCTGCATCGCAAACTTGCAGCCTGATAAGCCCCCTGCCCATATGAATGTATCCTGTACATTCACAGTGGGGGGGGGGGACCTCCAGCTGTTGCAAAACTACAACTCCCAGCATGCACAGTCCATCAGTGCATGCTGGTAGTTATAGTTTTGCAACAGCTGGAGGCACACGGGTTGGGAAACACCGAGTTAGGAAACAGACAATGTTTCCCAACCAGTGTGCCTCCTGTTGTTGCAAAACTACAACTCCCAAACATTCTCAGGCATGCTGGAAGTAGTAGTTCGGCAACATCTTTAGAGCTAGATGTTGCCGAACTACAACTCCCAGCATGCTTGGAGTTGTAGTTTTGCAACATCTGGAGGACTACAGTTTGCAGACCACTAATACAGTGGTTCCCAATCTGTGCCCTTCCAGATGTTGCAAAACTACAACTCCCAGTATGCCAAAACTGTCCAGGCATGCTGGGAGTTGTAGTTCTGCAACATCTGAAGGGCCAGATGTTACAGAACTACAACTCCCAGCATGCCTGGACAGTAAGGGCATGCTGAGGATGTGTAGTTTTGCAACATCTGGAAGGCACAGTGGTCTCCAAACTGTGGACCTCCAGATGTTGCAAAACTGAAACTCCCAGCATGCCCGGACGCCAAGAGCTGTCTGGGCATGCTGGGAGTTGTAGTTTACAGGGTCCCATTACAGCAATGCATGTCGCTTTACGGCGACGTGCATTGCTGTAAAGGGCCCGACCGCGGCTGAAGATCTACTCACCTGTCGCCGCCGCCGCCGTCTCCGCCGCCGGGATCCGGGTCTTCAGGGACGAGGTAAGTACCGGGGCTGGTCCCCAGCACTCCCCCGTCCCCCGCCGCTTCCTCCGGTCTTCCTCCCGTCCTGTCCGGACTTTCAGGGGCCGGGCAGGACGGGAGGAAGTAACCGCCCCCCCTCCTGCGATTGGTCGGTTAACTAACCAACGGATCGCAGGGTATAGGAGGAGGTGGCCGGTTTGCCACCTCGCTCCTATACTTCAGCATGGTCCTGGCTGTCTGTGACAGCCGGGGTCATGCGAAATTACCGGGCGGTCGGGTCCCAGAGACCCGATCAGCCCGGTATCGCCGCAGATCGCAAGGGCGATTTCCCTTGCGATTTGCGGCGATCGCCGACATGGGGGGCCTACATGGCCCCCCTCGGCGTTTGCCCTGGATGCCTGCTGAAGGATTTCAGCAGGCATCCAGTTCCGATCTCTGCCCGGCGAGCGGCAGAGACCGGAAAATGCCATGACGTTGTGGAACGTCATTGGTCCTTAAAGCCCAGGGTGCCATGACGTTCCACAACGTCATTGGTCCTTAAGAGGTTAAAGCAACCAAAACAGGGTTAAGTTATGCAATTTGCGATACTTCCCTTCTCTATGGGCTACTTGGGAGTTACATAAAGTTACGTAGCTCATGTGGTTACACCTATTGGAGGTTATGCAAATTATTGGAAGTTACGCTAATTGCTTTAGCTACTTTTGGCTTTCTCAAAAACATCCAGTCGCTGCAAACAGGCCTGAGGTGGCCCAGAAAAGCAAGATGACATAATGGGGCAACCCCTAAAATGCTTTACTAACCGCATTCATTGGTCTGCACATTCTGCAATCTAATACAAGAGGTTTCAGAATTTGCTCTATAACGTTAATTGCCACAGTGGTTGCCAATGCTTCAGTGTCAGGCTCTGGGTAGGCCCACATTGAAGCTTGATGGTGACATCTCTTCCCATAAGCTCCAAGCCAGTAAACCATATCTTCCAGTGCCCAGTAAATTGGTAGTGCCTGTTTGCATCACCATGTTCAGGGGTCGGCCACCCTTTAACACAAAAGGGCAAACAGATTCAAGTATAAATGTGGGACAACATGATGGCTAACTCTACTTACACAGTATTTTAAACAACTGACCTATAATAATTAGGGATGAGCGAATTGAATATGACAAATCCGAATTCGTAACAAATTTTATGAAAAATTTGATTTGCAACAAATGTGAATACCGCTGCAATTTGATTGCACAAATTGCTTCATTAAACTCCATTTAGTGTGGTCCAGGCTCCAGGGCATCTAAAATGGTGGATCCACATGTAAGGACATGGGGCAAGGAATCCTGGGAAATCTGGAAAAAGGTAGGCAGGATGACCCTTAATCACATGCAACATGCAGCCTATCAGCAGCCAGTCACCCCTGTGATGTCACAGCCCTATATAATCTGCAGCCATATTGTGGCCAGTCACTTCAGCCTTTCATTGCAGAGAGATAGATGGGGACAGACAGCAGTGTGTGTTGCAAAGAAAAGCTTTTTTCAAGCAGTGATTCCCCTTTTAGTCACGTCAGCGTTCTTTTGCACAGAGCGAGGGACAGAGAGCAGTGTATGTTTCACAGAAAAGCATTCTTACAGCAGCGATTCACCTCCCAGTCACTACAGCGTTCTATTTCAGAGAGGGACAGAGAGCAGTGTGTTTTGCACAGAAAAGCATTCTTACAGCAGCAATTGACCTCCCAGTCACGACAGCGTTCTATTTCAGAGAGGGCAGAGAGCAGTGTGTTACACAGAACAGCAGCGATTCAGCTCAAGCCTAAATCCTGTCTAGAAGCACTGATAGTGAAGGGAGTGAGATTGAGAGTGCAATCTTGGGTGTAGTACACAGCGACTGTGTGCTGCAGCACTGGTGTGTACTGCTGGTGTTGTACACAAATATTTTTTAAGCATACTGGAGCGTATTGTCCTCCCCTTATAAGTGGATACCACATAAGTACATCTAAGTGGTGTACTATTTTATTCCTGTTAAAGTCTCAAGGGCCTAGATACTGTGAAAGGCCAGGCAAAAGTACACACCGGCTGGTGTTGTACACAAATACTGTTTTAAGCGTACTAGAGCACATTATCCTCCCCTCATAAGTGCATACCACATACGTACATCTAAGTGTTGTACCATTTTGTTCCTGTTAAAGTCCTAAGGGCCTAGTTACTGTGAAAGGCCAGCCAAAAGTACACACCTGCTGCGGTTCTAGACAAATACTGTTTTAAATGTAGTGAAGCGTATTGTACTCCTTTCATGTATGCACTAAGTATGTCAGGCAGAAAAGAGCCAGGACGTGCACAGAGGAGTAGCAGAGGCCTAAATTCATCAGGTGCAGGCAGAGATCACAGCAGACTAGGGGCGAGAGGCAGCAGGAGTCGTAACGAGAGGCCTGAGCTCCTGGTATCAGCTAGCGGTCATGTCTCGACCAGCAACCAATTTTCTGTCATTGACTGGTTAACTCGGTCATCTACTTCATCACAAGTGACATCTGACACCCCCAGTCAACCGTCGGTGGGTTCCTCAGACACAACAATCAGTTGGCATGGCCCGGGAGCACTCCCTGTCCTCCAATTGCCTATGTCCTATGCCGTTTCCACCCCCATAGAAGTATTCTATGCTGTGGGTTCAGCTCCACTTTTTAGTCAGGACGATCTACTAGAGGACAGTCAGCAGCCCAGCCAAGAAGTGGAGGAGACATACCCTGCTTCCTTCACTAGTGTCACGATCCCGGCTGGTAGGAGGTGGATCCTCTGTGCCAGAGAGGGATTGGCGTGGACCGTGCTAGTGGACCGGTTCTAAGTCACTGCTGGTGTTCACCAGAGCCCGCCGCAAAGCGGGATGGTCTTGCTGCGGCGGTAGTGACCAGGTCGTATCCACTAGCAACGGCTCAACCTCTCTGACTGCTGAAGATAGGCGCGGTACAAGGGAGTAGACAAAGCAAGGTCGGACGTAGCAGAAGGTCGGGGCAGGCAGCAAGAATCGTAGTCAATAAGGCAAGCAGGAGGTCAAGTACACGGTATGGATAAACACAGTAACGCTTTCACTAGGCTCTAAGGCAACAAGATCCGGCAGGGGAGTGCAGGGGCAGAGATCAGATATAGTCTGGGAGCAGGTGGGAGCCAATTAAGCTAATTGGGCCAGGCACCAATCATTGGTGCACTGGCCCTTTAAGTCTCAGGGAGCTGGCGCGCACGCGCCCTAGAGAGCGGAGCCGCGCGCGCCAGCACATGACAGAAGGGGACCGGGACGGGTAAGTGACCTGGGATGCGATTCGCGAGCGGGCGCGTCCCGCTGTGCGAATCGCATCCCCGACGGCCATGACAGTGCAGCGCTCCCAGTCAGCGGGACCGACCGGGGCGCTGCGGAGAGAGAGACGCCGTAAGCGCTCCGGGGAGGAGCGGGGACCCGGAGCGCTAGGCGTAACAGTACCCCCCCCCCCCCTTAGGTCTCCCCCTCTCTTTGTCCGGTAACTGCCTCCCCTGGGATGAGGACACCGGGAAAGAATGGAGGGTTTCCTCAACGGGAGGCAGTACAGCAGGAGTGGAAATGGGGAGGGAGGGCAGAGGGCGAGGCCTGGCACGGGGCAGTGTGACACCAGGACGGGGGCCATGAGGAGGCACCGAGGCTTGCCTGACTGGACTGGGAGGGGGGGAGAGGCACTTCTTATGGCAGGCAGAGTCCATAAAGACTTTAGGGAGACCGGATACAGGGGAACACACAGGGTCACGGCAGGGAGTACTGGGAACCGGTTTAAGGCAGTCCTTGAAACAAGAGGTACCCCAGCTCTTGATCTCCCCTGTGGACCAATCCAGGGTTGGGGAATGGTGTTGAAGCCAGGGTAGTCCAAGGAGAATTTCGGAAGTGCAATTGGAGAGGACCAAAAACTCAATTTTTTCGTGATGAGGTCCGATGCACATTAGGAGGGGCTTCGTGCGGTAACGCACGGTGCAATCCAACCTGACTCCGTTGACCGCGGAAATGTAGAGTGGCTTGACGAGACGGGTCACCGGGATGTGGAATTTATTCACCAAGGACTCCCGAATAAAATTCCCAGAGGCACCAGAGTCCAGGCAGGCCACGGCTGAGAGGGAAGAGTTGGCTGAAGGAGAAATCCGTACAGGCACCGTGAGACGTGGAGAAGCCGACTTAGCATCAAGAGACGCCACACCCACGAGAGCTGGGTGCGAGCGTGCGTTTCCCAGACGTGGAGGACGGATAGGGCAATCCACCAAAAAATGTTCGGTACTGGCACAGTACAGACAAAGATTCTCTTCCCTACGGCGATTCCTCTCTTCCTGGGTCAGGCGAGACCGATCCACTTGCATGGCCTCCTCGGCGGGAGGCCTAGGCGCAGATTGCAATGGAGACTGTGGGAGAGGTGTCCAGAGATCTAAGTCTTTTTCCTGGCGGAGCTCTTGATGCCTCTCAGAAAAACGCATGTCAATGCGAGTGGCTAGATGAATGAGTTCATGCAGGTTAGCAGGAGTTTCTCGTGCGGCCAGAACATCTTTAATGTTGCTGGATAGGCCTTTTTTAAAGGTCGCGCAGAGGGCCTCATTATTCCAGGATAGTTCAGAAGCAAGAGTACGGAATTGTATGGCGTACTCGCCAACGGAAGAATTACCCTGGACCAGGTTCAGCAGGGCAGTCTCAGCAGAAGAGGCTCGGGCAGGTTCCTCAAAGACACTTCGAATTTCCGAGAAGAAGGAGTGTACAGAGGCAGTGACGGGGTCATTGCGGTCCCAGAGCGGTGTGGCCCATGACAGGGCTTTTCCAGACAGAAGGCTGACTACGAAAGCCACCTTAGACCTTTCAGTAGGAAACTGGTCCGACATCATCTCCAAGTGCAGGGAACATTGCGAAAGAAAGCCACGGCAAAACTTAGAGTCCCCATCAAATTTGTCCGGCAAGGACAAGCGGAGGCTAGGAGTGGCCACTCGCTGCGGAAGGGGTGCAGGAGCTGGCGGAGGAGAAGGTTGCTGCTGTAGCAGGGGCAGAAGTTGCGACTGAAGTTGCTGCACCGTGGTGGACACTTCCGACAGCTGGTGGGTTAGATGGGCGATCTGTCGGGATTGCTGGGCGACCACCGTGGTGAGATCAGAGATATAAGGCAGGGGAACCTCAGCGGGATCCATGGCCGGATCTACTGTCACGATCCCGGCTGGTAGGAGGTGGATCCTCTGTGCCAGAGAGGGATTGGCGTGGACCGTGCTAGTGGACCGGTTCTAAGTCACTACTGGTGTTCACCAGAGCCCGCCGCAAAGCGGGATGGTCTTGCTGCGGCGGTAGTGACCAGGTCGTATCCACTAGCAACGGCTCAACCTCTCTGACTGCTGAAGATAGGCGCGGTACAAGGGAGTAGACAAAGCAAGGTCGGACGTAGCAGAAGGTCGGGGCAGGCAGCAAGAATCGTAGTCAATAAGGCAAG
The DNA here is from genome assembly GCF_029499605.1 of Hyla sarda. Lineage (NCBI taxonomy): Eukaryota > Metazoa > Chordata > Amphibia > Anura > Hylidae > Hyla > Hyla sarda. Next base: position 341,795,373 of record NC_079193.1, on the reverse strand, counting down.
CAGGAGGTCAAGTACACGGTATGGATAAACACAGTAACGCTTTCACTAGGCTCTAAGGCAACAAGATCCGGCAGGGGAGTGCAGGGGCAGAGATCAGATATAGTCTGGGAGCAGGTGGGAGCCAATTAAGCTAATTGGGCCAGGCACCAATCATTGGTGCACTGGCCCTTTAAGTCTCAGGGAGCTGGCGCGCGCGCGCCCTAGAGAGCGGAGCCGCGCGCGCCAGCACATGACAGAAGGGGACCGGGACGGGTAAGTGACCTGGGATGCGATTCGCGAGCGGGCGCGTCCCGCTGTGCGAATCGCATCCCCGACGGCCATGACAGTGCAGCGCTCCCGGTCAGCGGGACCGACCGGGGCGCTGCGGAGAGAGAGACGCCGTAAGCGCTCCGGGGAGGAGCGGGGACCCGGAGCGCTAGGCGTAACAACTAGGCTGGCAAGTAGTAATGAGGAAAGTGGCATGGTAGGTGGTGTTGGGAGCGTTCAGGCTCTTGAAGCACACACTTCTGAGGAACCTGAGGAGGACATCAGTGACGTGCTGACACAACTCGTTGATGATGAAGCCAATCGCACTGGGGAGCCGGGTGCAGAGGGGGCTTCATCATCAGGAAAAGAGGGTGGCAGGTTGCCCGTGAGGCAGCAGTTGAGCGAGCAAGGTGGTAGCATGATTGGAAGTCAGCAGCAATGGTGGCAGCAGTGGGAAGTCTGGAGCCAAACGTGTCTGGTAGTGATGAGCAGCATAGGACATATTCAAATTCACAATATTAAATTAATATTTGGACGAATATTTGACCTATATTCGTGAATTTTGCATAATCGCTGTGTTCGTTCTCTCTTTATTTTCATGTGAAAATTCGTAATGAAATTCACATAGTGCGCATGCGCAGTCATATTTTTCACCTAAAAGAAGGGAGGGATCATTGTCCAGTCTGGAAGTTCTGATATTCGCATAAATATTTGCATAGAAAAAGAAAACGAATATTTGTCATTACGCGAATTCGCGAAGTGCCGATATTTGCGGTAAAAATTAGCATTTCGAATATTCGTGCTCAACACTAGTGCCAGGGGTAGACCACCTGCTTCACGGCAGCCTACCTGCCCGGAAGGTAGTGGAACAGGGGTCCCAGGAGTTGGCAGCAGTAGCAGTCAGTCAGTGCAGACTGTTGGGGGGAAAATCAGATACTTTGCGGTGTGGCAGTTTTTTTTTATTTTTTTATCAAGTATCCGGAGGATGTTAACATGGCTACATGCAATTCTAAAAAATGTCTTTAATCTTTTAAATTGTGAGGCACTTTTTTTCTGGTCAGGCTGCCGCCACCTCCAGGCTGTGTCATTCTGTCACCATATGGTCTACTCTTGCTACTGCCACCTCCAGATTTGTTCATTCTGCCACACTTTGGTCTCCTCATGCTGGTGCCACCTCTAGGCTTTGACATTTTGCCGCCATGTGGTCTCCTTATGCTGCTGGAATATTACCTAAAAATTTTTATGGTAGCTCTAGCTATTTAAAATCTTCAATTTAAATTTGAAAATGTATCTTTTGATCTTTGAAATTGTGAGGCCCTAATGTCTCCTCATGCTGCTGCCACCTCCAGGCTTGGTCATTCTGCCACTATATGGTCTCCTTATACTCCTGCCACCTCCAGGCTGTGTCAGTGTGCCGCCATGCGGTCTGCTCATGCTGCTTGCACATCACATTAAATAAAAAATAAAAAATCATTTTAATTAATTGTAATACATTCATTTTAATTTTAATTAATTTTAATTAATAATTTTAATAAAAAGGCCCCTACAGCATACCATGTGTGCAGGCATGGCAGTGTCACGCTGTTCTTCACAGCGAATCATGGCTTACTCCACGAAAACTGGAAATGGGAACCATGGTGACCAACAATGGGAAGAACATCTTGTCTGCGCTGCTTCAAGGAAGCCTGAGCCATGCGCCCTGCATGGTACGTACACCTGTTCAATCTGGTTGTCAAGTGATTCCTGAAGTGTTCTCCCATCTATAAGACATCCTAACAATGGTAAGAAAACTTTGCATGCACTTCAGCCACTTGTATACCGCAAAGCACACCCTCCTTGAGCTGCAGCGTCAGAACGGTATCCCACAACATAGTCTGATTTGCGATGTTTCCACATGTTGGAATTCCACCCTCCACATGTTGGACCGACTATACGAACAGAGAAAAGCCATCACCTATTTCTTGATGATCCGAACGGATAGGGGGACTTACCTGTATAACTTCAATGTCAACCTGTGGCAGCTCATACGTGACACCTGGCATTTGCTCAGGTTTTTTGAGGAAGCCACATTATTAGTCAGTCGCCAGGATTACGGGATGAACAACATCATTCCACTGCTTCATATTCTACAACACATGTTAGAAACGATGGCTGGTCAGGGCACTGGAGATGTGGTGCCTACATCTTGAGGCCACACTAGCCCTTTGGGGGCTGAACTGGAGGAGGAGGGGGACAGTGGAGCACAGGCAAGGTTTTGCGAAATGGGTGGTTTTTATAGTCATCTGAAAGGAGAGGAGTACCAGGAGCAGGCTGTGGAGCTACAGGGTGATGAGGAAGACAAGACAGAGGACCCAAAAACACTGTGGCCATGTGGCCTCCTCATACTGCTGGCACATTAAATTAAACTTAATCATAATCTATTTTAAATCTTCAATAAAAATTTTCCATAATATCTTTTATCCTTTCATTTGTGAGGCTCTATGGTTTTGTCATGCTGTTGCCACCTACAGGCTGGGTCGCTCTATCACTATATGGTCTCCTCTTGCTGCCGCCAATTCCAGGCTGTGTCATTCTGCCATATCATGGTCTCCAAGCTGCTGCCACCTCAAGGCTGTGTCATTGTGCCACCATATGGTCTCCTTATGCTGTTGGCACCTTAGATTAAACTTTGAAAATGTTCTGTTAAAATTTAACAAAATATCTTTAATCTTTTCTATTGTGAGGCCCTATGGTCTCACATGTGATTCCTTGTTAGATTGGGTTTTGTGGTCATACAGTATTAGCTCAAAGTAAACGCTGGGACATTAAGCTCTGAAATCTAATATAAATCTTAAATTTAAATTTAAAAAAAATCGATGTAATCTTTACAAGACTGAGGCCATATGGTCATCGACATCATATATTACCTGTGGAATTACCACAAGAATCCAATGAAACAAGTTGGAGCAATAACAATGAACCATGACTGATTAAATGAAACATTCTCACTTTCATAGTCAGGAGCTGCTGAGAGGCAGGGGTTTGTACAGGCGGTATCTCGCCTGGCAGAGGACCGCCAGCTCAATTTCAAGATGCAAGTAAGAGCTTTTTCACTGCAGCCACTTCTAGCGTTATGCGCCCACTTATCCAACAGCACAGAAGTTGAATGTGCTCCTGTCCAAGTTGCTGGCACTGCAGTCCCTCCCTTTTCAAGTGGACACTCAGAGTATGGGGGTGCGCTGAGAGGCAGGGGCTAGGACAGGTGGTGACTTGCCTCGCGGCGGACCGCCAGCTTGATGTTCACCAGAATGGGTACTCCAAAAATTTAAATAAATTCAAATAAAATAAAAATTACAATCTTTATTCTCTTCAATTCTGACGCCATATGGTCTCCCTGCTGCCACATTCAGATGCTCTGCGGCAGTGATTCTTATAGCGATGCCTGTAATCTGCATGTCATACTGAATAGCAGTATTATTTCTGTTACGTTATGCGCTCTGGCTGCACATGCTGTCCGTGAGCGCATGGTCCCCTTACCTGCTGCTGCCGACGGTGCTGGGACTCGCATCGCGGGACGCGCCTACATGCGAGCTCCAGTCCGTCACTCTCCAGGTGTTTCTCCTGCCTCCACCTCTGCCTTTCTTCTCCGGCGCACGTGTCCCCGTCCCCTAGGGCACATGCTCACCGGAGCTTTAAGTTTTAAAGGGCCAGTACGCTCATTATTGTAATTCACCTGTGGCTCATTTATAAATTCCTCCACCCTCCTCACTCCTCTGCCGTATCTTTGTTGCCTTGTGCCTTAAAGATAGCATTCCTCAGTATTGCCTTGCCGTGTATCTGATCCCTTGCTTTGTGACTTTGATCTTGCTCCTCTGCCGCCTGCTTACTGAACTCCTGCTATGTCTTGACTACACTACTGTGCCACCTGCCCTGACCTTCTGCTACTCAGACTACTAGCTGCCAGGTCCAGCGGATCCACATCCACCGGTGTTCCTGTCTTCTGAAACATGAGTGTTTATAGCAGTGTTTCCCAACCTTTTTCGGGTCGGGGCACATCTCGGAAATTTTTTTTTCCTCGGGGCACCGCTACCGAGGTTGACAAGCAAGAAGAAAAAAAAAAGGAAAAACGGTAAAAAACGCAATGCACTATATCTATTTATGTAGTTTAAAGTGCTGCTTTATACAGCAACTCACCAATGACTTCTTCTCTAATTTGCTTCGTTGCCTTCTCTTCTCCATCTGGTCTGGGCCATCATCACAATTTCTTCCACACACAATTCTTCACCTTTAAACCTGCAAAACAAACCTATTAGGCGCCAAACTTTTTTTTCTTTTTTTTTACATGGGTGACAGAGGGGTGTAGAAGAGTGGACATGGGTGACAGAGGGGTGGACATGGGTGACAGAGGGGTTTAGAGGGGTGTAGATGAGTGTACAGAGGGGTGTAGAGGAGTGTACATGGGTGACAGGGGTGTAGAGGAGCATACATGGGTGACAGAGGGGTGTAGAGGAGCGTACATGGGTGACAGGGGTATAGAGGAGCTTACATGGGTGACAGGGGTGTAGAGGAGCGTACATGGGTGACAGGGGTGTAGAGGAGCGTACATGGGTGACAGATGGGTGTAGAGGAGTGTACATGGGTGACAGAGGGGTATAGAGGACTGTACATGAGTGACAGAGGTGTATAGAGGAGTGTACATGGGTGACAGATGGGTGTACATGGGTGACAGAGGGGTGTAGAGGAGTGTACATGGGTGACAGATGGGTGTACATGGGTGACAGAGGGGTGTAGAGGAGTGTACATGGGTGACAGATGGGTGTACATGGGTGACAGAGGGGTGTAGAGGAGTGTACATGGGTGACAGATGGGTGTACATGGGTGACAGGGGTGTAGAGGAGTGTACATGGGTGACAGGGGTGGATATGGGTGACAGAGGGGTTTAGAGGGGTGTAGAGGAGTGTACAGAGGGGTGTAGAGGAGTGTACATGGGTGACAGAGGGGTACAGAGGAGTGTACATGTGTGACAGAGGGGTATAGAGGAGTGTACATGGGTGACAGATGGGTGTACATGGGTGACAGAGGGGTGTAAAGGAGTGTACATGGGTGACAGAGGGGTGTAGACTAGTGTACATGGGTGACAGGGGTGTAGAGGAGTGTACATTGGTGACAGGGGTGTAGAGGAGTGTACATTGGTGACAGAGGGGTGTAGAGGAGTGTACATGGGTGACAGAGGGGTACAGAGGAGTGTACATGTGTGACAGAGGGGTATAGAGGAGTGTACATGGGTGACAGATGGGTGTGCATGGGTGACAGAGGGGTGTAAAGGAGTGTACATGGGTGACAGGGGTGTAGAGGAGCGTACATGGGTGACAGAGGGGTGTAGAGGAGCGTACATAGGTGACAGGGGTATAGAGGAGCGTACATGGGTGACAGAGGGGTATAGAGGAGTGTACATGGGTGACAGATGGGTGTACATGGGTGACAGAGGGGTGTAAAGGAGTGTACATGGGTGACAGAGGGGTGTAGAGGAGTGTACATGGGTGAAAGGGGTGTAGAGGAGTGTACATTGGTGACAGGGGTGTAGAGGAGTGTACATTGGTGACAGAGGGGTGTAGAGGAGTGTACATGGGTGACAGAGGGGTACAGAGGAGTGTACATGTGTGACAGAGGGGTATAGAGGAGTGTACATGGGTGACAGATGGGTGTGCATGGGTGACAGAGGGGTGTAAAGGAGTGTACATGGGTGACAGGGGTGTAGAGGAGCGTACATGGGTGACAGAGGGGTGTAGAGGAGCGTACATAGGTGACAGGGGTATAGAGGAGCGTACATGGGTGACAAGGGTGTAGAGGAGCCTACATGGGTGACAGGGGTGTAGAGGAGCGTACATGGGTGACAGATGGGTGTAGAGGAGTGTACATGGGTGACAGAGGGGTATAGAGGACTGTACATGAGTGACAGAGGGATATAGAGGAGTGTACATGGGTGACAGATGGGTGTACATGGGTGACAGAGGGGTGTAGAGGAGTGTACATGGGTGACAGATGGGTGTACATGGGTGACAGAGGGGTGTAGAGGAGTGTACATGGGTGACAGATGGGTGTACATGGGTGACAGAGGGGTGTAGAGGAGTGTACATGGGTGACAGATGGGTGTACATGGGTGACAGGGGTGTAGAGGAGTGTACATGGGTGACAGATGGGTGTATATGGGTGACAGAGGGGTGTAGAGGAGCGTACATGGGTGACAGGGGTGTAGAGGAGCATACATGGGTGAAAGGGGTGTAGAGGAATGTACAAAGGGGTGTATAGGAGCGTACATGGGTGACAGGGGTGTAGAGGAGTGGACAGATGGGTGTAGAGGAGTGTACATGAGTGACAGAGGGGTGTAGAGGAGTGTACATGAGTGACAGATGGGTATAGAGGAGTGTACATGAGTGACAGAGGGGTGTAGAGGAGTGTACATGGGTGACAGATGGGTGTGCATGGGTGACAGAGGGGTGTAAAGGAGTGTACATGGGTGACAAGGGTGTAGAGGAGCGTACATGGGTGACAGAGGGGTGTAGAGGAGCGTACATGGGTGACAGGGGTATAGAGGAGCGTACATGGTGACAGGGGTGTAGAGGAGCGTACATGGGTGACAGGGGTGTAGAGGAGCGTACATGGGTGACAGATGGGTGTAGAGGAGTGTACATGGGTGACAGAGGGATATAGAGGACTGTACATGAGTGACAGAGGGATATAGAGGAGTGTACATGGGTGACAGATGGGTGTACATGGGTGACAGAGGGGTGTAGAGGAGTGTACATGGGTGACAGATGGGTGTACATGGGTGACAGAGGGGTGTAGAGGAGTGTACATGGGTGACAGATGGGTGTACATGGGTGACAGAGGGGTGTAGAGGAGTGTACATGGGTGACAGATGGGTGTACATGGGTGACAGGGGTGTAGATGAGTGTACATGGGTGACAGATGGGTGTACATGGGTGACAGAGGGGTGTAGAGGAGCGTACATGGGTGACAGGGGTGTAGAGGAGCATACATGGGTGAAAGGGGTGTAGAGGAATGTACAAAGGGGTGTATAGGAGCGTACATGGGTGACAGGGGTGTAGAGGAGTGGACAGATGGGTGTAGAGGAGTGTACATGAGTGACAGAGGGGTGTAGAGGAGTGTACATGAGTGACAGAGGGGTATAGAGGAGTGTACATGAGTGACAGAGGGGTGTAGAGGTGTGTACATGGGTGACAGGTGGGTGTACATGGGTGACAGAGGGGTGTAGAGGAGTGTACATGGTTGACAGAGGGGTGTAGAGGAGTGTACATGGGTGACAGAGGGGTGTAGAGGAGTGTACATGGGTGACAGAGGGGTGTAAAGGAGTGTACATGGGTGACAGAGGGGTCTAGAGGAGTGTACATGGGTGACAGGGGTGTAGAGGAGTGTACATGGGTGACAGGGGTGTAGAGGAGTGTACATGGGTGACAGAGGGGTGTAGAGGAGTGTACATGGGTGATAGAGGGGTACAGAGGAGTGTACATGTGTAACAGAGGGGTATAGAGAAGTGTACATGGGTGACAGATGGGTGTACATGGGTGACAGAGGGGTGTAAAGGAGTGTACATGGGTGACAGAGGGGTGTAGAGGAGTGTACATGGGTGACAGAGGGGTGTAGAGGAGTTTACATGGGTGACAGAGGGGTGTTGAGAAGTGTACATGGGTGACAGAGGGGTATAGAGGAGTGTACATGGGTGACAAATGGGTGTACATGGGGGACAGACGGGTGTAGAGGAGTTTACATGGGTGACAGAGGGGTGTAGAGAAGTGTACATGGATGACAGAGGGTTGTAGAGAAGTCTACATGGGTGACAGAGGGGTTTAGAGGAGTATACAGAGGGGTGTAGGGAGGTGTACAAAGGTGATAGATGGGTGTAGAAGAGTGAACATGGGTGATGGGGGCATAGGGGTGACAGAGGGGTGGACAGGGGATGGACATGGGTGACAGGAGGGTGGACAGGGGAGACAGGGGGTCAGAGGGGTGGACAAGGGGGTAAAAGAGGGACAGGAGTGACAGAGGGGTGGACTGGGGTAACAAAGGGACAGATGGGTGAACAGGAGGGTGGACAGGGGAGACAGGCGGTCAGAGGGGTGGACAAGGGGGTAAAAGAGGGACAGGAGTGACAGAGGGGTGGAGTGGGGTAACAAAGGGACATATGGGTGAACAGGAGGGTGGACATGGGTGACAGTGTAGACTACTGGGGTAGACAGGGGGGTAAACATGAGTGAAAGGGATGGACAGGGGAGTGGACAAGGCAGACGTGGATGGCAGGAAGGTGGACATGGGTGAGAGGGGGGGTGGACATGGGTGACGGGGATGATAGGTGGGGGGACATGTGTTAGTGCGGGTGGACATGAGTGATAGGGGGTGGACATGGGTGACATGGGTGACTGGGGGTGTGGACATGGGTGACAGGGAAGGGTGGACATGGGTGACAAGGATGTGGTCAGAGGGGTGGACAATGGAGGGTGTACATGGGTGACAGGGATGGGCAGGGGTGACAGAGGGTTGGATGGGGGTGGACATGGATGACAGGAGAGTGGACATGGGAGACAGGGGGTCAGAGGGGTGAACAAGGGTGACAAAGGGACAGATGGGTGAACAGGAGGGTGGACATGGGTGACAGGGTAGACTACGGGGGTAGACGGGGGGTAAACATGAGTGACAGGGGAGTGGACAAGGCAGACATGGATGACAGGAGGGTGGACATGGGTGAGAGGGGAGGTGGACATGGGTGACGGGGATGATAGGTGGGGGGACATGTGTGAGAGTGGGTGGACATGAGTGACGGGGGGGGTGGACATGGGTGACAGGGGAGGTGGGTGGACATGGGTGACAGGGGGGGTGGACATGGGTGACAGGGGGGGGTGGACATGGGTGACAGGGGGGGTGGACATGGGTGACAGGGGGTGGTGGACATGGGTGACAGGGTAGACTGGGGAGTGGACAAGGCAGACATGGATGACAGGAGGGTGGACATGGGTGACGGGGATGATAGGTGGGGGGACATGTGTGAGAGGGGGTGGACATGAGTGACGGGGGGTGGGGGGTTGGACATGGATGACAGGAAGGTGACATGGGTGACAGGGGGGGGTGTGGACATGGGTGACAGGGGGAGGGCGGACATGGGTGACAGGGGGAGGGCGGACATGGGTGACAGGGGGAGGGCGGACATGGGTGACAGGGGGAGGGCGGACATGGGTGACAGGGGGAGGGCGGACATGGGTGACAGGGGGGGCAGACATGGGTGACAGGGGGGGCGGATATGGGTGACAGGGGGGGGCGGATATGGGTGACAGGGGGGGCGGACATGGGTGACAGGGAGGGATTACATGGGTGACAGGGGGGGTGGACATGGGTGAGAGAGATGGACAGGGAGGTGGACAAGGCGGACATGGCTGACAGGGGGGTGTGGATATGAGTGACGGGGGGGGGGTAGAGGGTGGACCTGGGTGACGGTGGGGGGTTTAGACAGGGTTGAGAAGGTGAACAGAGGGGTGGAAAGGGTACGGTACCTTAAGCAAGCCGGCCCACGCAGCTTGCAGTTCCACAGCAGGCATGGGAGTCCGGCACAGGTGCAGCTCGTTCCACCCCAGACAGGGACCCATTTTCGAGCTCACTGCGCCGTAAGGGAGAGGGGGACGGAAGGAGACGGAGGGTGAAGGAGGGGGACGCGGGGGACACAGGGAACAGAGGAGGAAGGAGGGGGAACACGGGGGACGCGGGAGACGCAGGGGACGGAGGGGAACACAGGAGACGCAGGAGAAGCAGGGGGACGCTGTGCCCGCACTGCGCACGCAGACTTCACTTCCCCCCTGCGCCGTCAGGCCGGGGCGGGACATTTAAAAAAATAATAATACCGCGGGCAGTGCTGAACGGTACACATGTGTGCCGCGGCACCGCGGTTGGGAATCACTGGTTTATAGTAAGATCCGGCCATGGATTCCGTAAGATACCCCTGCCTGAAGTCGCAGATCCTCCCTCCATTGTGGTACGTCAGTCGCAGTAGTTGGCCCGACAGGCGCAGCAATTTCTCAACTTTCAGCCATGATGCAACAGCTTTTGGCCTTGCAACAGCAGCAGGTACCACAATCTGGCCCACTCCCACCTCCAGCTCCTGCAGTGTCTTCTGGCTCCCAGATGTGCCTGCCTTTACCTCCCAAGTATGATGGGTATTCCAAGTCATGCAGAGGCTTTGTTACACAGTGCTCCATGCATTTGGAGCTCATGTCTGAACAGTTTCCGACGGAACGTAGTAAGGTGGCCTTTGTCATTAGTCTACTGTCCGGTAAATCCCTGGCTTGAGCTACACCCCTTTAGGACCGTGGTGATCCAGTATCCTCCAATTTGTCTGCCTTCTTGGGAGAATTTTGCAGTGTCTTTGATGAACCCGCACGTGCCTCTTCAGCTGAGACGTGTTGCTGAACCTCTGTCAAGGGAATTCTACCGTTGGTGACTATGCAGTTCAATTCTGCCTCTGAACTTGCCTGGAATGATGAGGCCTTGTGTACCACATTCAAAAAGAACTGTCAAGCAGGATTAAAGATGCCCTTGCAGCACGTGATCCTCCATCTTCTTTGACAGAACTTATCCACTTGGCCACACGCATTGATGTGCGTTTTGCTGAGAGACAACAGGAACTGCGGTTAGAGAGGGAACCTGCCCGCCTGACACCCATGTTTCAGCGTCCAGTTCTTCAGTTTTCTGCGCCTCTTGCCGAAGAGGCTATACAAGGAGATCGTTCCCATCTTACGCAACAGGAGAGGTCACGACGACGCAATGAGAATTTGTGCTTGTTTTGTGCTAGCCCAGAGCACTTTCTCAAGGACTGTACAGTTCGCCCCCGCCTAGGGTACATGTGAGAGGCATCCCTGGGTGTGAAAACTACCTCTTCACCCTTAACTATTCCTGTACAAGTCTTCGCTTCAGCCAAGTTCTCCATCAGCGCTACAGCATTTTTGGATTCTGGATCAGCAGGGGACTTTATTGATGTGGTTTTAGTCCACAAGTATCATCTTCCACTTACTCAGCTTGCCAAGCCCTTGTTCATCTCCTCTGTTAATGGACAAAATCAGGACTGAAAAGTTCACTTCTGTACTGAATCTCTCATCATGCAAGTGGGAGTATCACATAAAGAAAAGTTTGAATTCTATGTTCTGCCACACTGTACTTCTGAGATTCTTCTTGGTCTTCCTTGGCTGCAACGCAACTCCCCACAACTGGATTGGAGAATTGGAGAAATAATTCGCTGGGGACAATCCTGTAAATTTATTGCCTCCAACCAGTTCTGCGTAAAGTTGTTTCTCGCCTTCCTCCTTTACCTGGCCTGCTGCCACCTTACCAAGATTTCTCTGACGTTTTCTGCAAGAAAAAGGCTGAGTCTCAGCCTATACATTTTCCTTACGACTGCCCTATTGATCTTCTTCCTGGTACCACTCCTCCTCGTGGGAGGATATACCCTTTATCAGTTCCTGAGACTAAAACCATGGCTGAGTATATCCAGTAGCATCTCCAAAAGGGATTTATCCATAAGTCCTCTTCTCCTGCTGGAGCAGGATTCTTCTTTGTAGGGAAGAAGGATGGCTCACTCCGTCCATGTATTGACTACAGGGGACTTAACAAAATCACCCTCTACCTCCTATCTCAGAACTTTTTGACCGTCTACATGGTGCCAAGGTCTTCTCCAAGTTGGACTTACGCGGTGCATATAACCTCATTCGAATCCGCTAGGGAGATGAATGGAAAACAGCCTTCAATACTCGTGACGGACATTTTGAGTATCTTGTAATGCCTTTTGGCCTCTGCAATTCTCCAGCTGTTTTTCAAAGAGTTTGTCAATTATATCTTCCGTGATATTCTCTACACCTGTGTTGTCGTATACCTAGATGACATCCTTGTCTTCTCTTCCAACCTAGAGGAGCATCGTTCTCATGTTCGTCTGGTTCTTCAGCGATCTCTATGCCAAACTAGAGAAATGCCTGTTTGAGAAATCTAGTCTTCCGTTTATTGGCTACATTGTCTCTCATCAGAGCCTGCAGATGGATCCAGATAAGTTGTCTGCAGTATTGCACTGGCCTCGTCCGTCGGGCCTACGTGCTATTCAACGCTTTCTGAGATTAGTTAACTATTATCGTTAGTTGATCCCACATATTTCATCCTTGGTTGCTCCTATTGTGGCTCTTACTAAGAAGGCAGTGAGCGCATGGTCCCCTTATCTGCTGCTGCTGACGGGGCTGGGACTCGCATCGCGGGATGCGCCCACATACGAGCTCCAGTCCATCACTCTCCGGGTGTTTCTCCTACCTCCGCCTCTGCCTCTCTGCTCCGGCGCACATGTACCCATCCCCTAGGGCGCGTGCGCCAGAGCTTTAAGATTTAAAGGGCCAGTATGATCATTAGTGTAATTCACCTGTGGCTCATTTATAAATTCCTCCACCCTCCTCACTCCGCTGCTGGATCTTTGTTACCTTGTGCCTTAGCAAAAGCGTTTCTCAGTTTTGCCTTGACGTGTATCTGATCCCTTGCCTTGTGACTTTGACCTTGCTCCTCTGAAGCCTGCCTACTGAACTCCTGCTATGTCTCCTCAGCCGCCTGTGTGGTCGAGCAATGCCAGGGGTAGCGACCTGGGTGCTGCCTGCCGCAGCAAGTCATATCCCGCTTTGGGGCTCTGGTGAAAACCAGTGGCACCTTAGACTCCGCTCCCTGGTACGGTCCGAGTCATCTGCCACACAGGTCCAGCAGATCCACATATACACTGGTGTTCCTGTCTTCTGAAACGTGAGTGTTACAATTTCACTAACACAGTACACTTCCTATGCATGTTACGACAAGGCAAAGTGTTGTACACCCCTATTGAGGCTCTCTGTAGCCCGGAAATAGACGTTTTTAATAGCAATTCGCCAGGAATAAAGTCAGATCGAACACATTTTTTGGGGGAAAATTCTGAGAAATAGCCTAATCAAATTTTTCTAAAAATGTGCTCATCTCTAATAACAATAATGATAATAATAATAAGAAGAATAATTATTTCTTGAGCAAAATCTTCCTATTCCTGTATAGGATAAAATTTATACTATAGCTGAAATTTGAAAAAGTTAGTGTGGAGTCTATAAATAAACCTGTCACACCAGTCTATATGTTTCACCAGCCTTTATTCGTGATATCTCTTTTCCATTGAATGTCACTTAAACAGTGATTTCTGTCTTCTGAACTTCATCTTGGAGTGCGTAGGCAATGATTAAAGTCTGTACCAAGGAGAACAGTTTCTTCAGACTGATTTGTCTAGCTCCAATGATGTGAAATGTTCTGAGTAGATGCCATACAACTGGGCTGACATGTTCTATGTGTTACTTCATGTTTCTGATATTGTGTCACCACTGATTTCATCTACATTACCTACTTTATATTTGTAGCAGGCAGAGGTATCCAAGGGTTTAAGGTTACAATAATTACATTTCAGTTAGTTGAAATTCTGTATATTTACATGCATTCAGGATATTGCATCTTGGAGTACTATATGTTGAGTACATCAATGCCTTAGGCAACATGATGTTTGATTTCCCTCAATTTATGAATGTACTTTGGGCTATATATTGTACTATTGGGCAATATAAGACCTGGGACCCCCACCTATATCCAGAACAAAGAGGATGTAGCTCCCAGTAATGTCTCTGATTGACATAATTATAATAATGATAATAATAATAATAATAGTAATGATGATAATAATGATAATAATAATAATAATAATACCAACAAAAAATCACCATGACATTGAAAGGAAATGTCTCAAGTAATAAATGTAGTCCAGAAGTTTAAGATTTAACTTAGCAGAAAACTATATAATATAATATTTTGATTTTATAAAAAAATGTAAAAATTTAAAATAGTTTTTTTTCTTTGAATATGAGAAAAAAAACTATATAAATGCAACCCTGGAAGGGAAAGAACTGTGTACAGTGGATGTTGCCGATTATACGAGGTGAAACTTCACAAGAGCAAGCCCCAGTCTCTGAAGGAGGATCTGGATGAGGAGTAAAAGACAGAGTGATAGATTATGGACATGGAGGAATGGAAAATAAGAGCCACATAACCAGGAGAGGCTGTGTGTCCACTGTGGGGAGTTCAGAGAACTAGACTAGATAACACAGACAAGAGACAAAGAAAGGGAACTGAAAGCCCAGCAGCTCTCATGGACAAGAAAGTAAGTAATTTTGGAGCAGCATTAGGCCTGATGATCATCTGGGAATCACCTATAGAACACTGCTTGTTCTCAGAGGAGGAGTCTGCCTCCAACTCAGTTTGCATCCTTGCAAGTGTCAGGGAGTCCTGAACTGGCAAACCCCAACTAGTTTGCCCAATTGGCAGATGAGGGGGATGCCATTTCAGAGCTAGCAGTACTGCAGCAGGAGTCTTCCTCTGACCGCCAGGGGAGTGTCTGCTCCAGTAAGGAGGAGTGAAGGGCAAGCCAGACAGATACTGGAAGTGGGGGACTCAATTATTAGGGGGACAGACAAGGCTATCTGTCACAAAGACAAGGATCACCGAACAGTGTGTTGTCTTCCTGGCGCGCGAGTTTGGCACATTGCCGATTTGGTTGACAGGTTGCTGGGTGGGGGGGCTGGAGAAGACCCAGCAGTCATGGTATATATTGGCACCAATGACAAAGTAAGAGGTAGGTGGAGTGTCCTTAAAAAATATTTCATCGACTTAGGCCGCAAGCTTAAGGCACGGACCTCCAAGGTAATATTTTCTGAAATATTACTTGTACCACGAGCCACACTAGTGAAGCAGTGGGAGATTAGGGAGGTAAACAAGTGGCTCAGAAGCTGGTGTAGGAAGGAGGGGTTTTGGTTCATGGAGAACTGGGCCGACTTCTCTGTCGGATACCGGCTCTACCGTAGGGATGGGCTACACCTCAATGGGGAGGGTGCAGCTGTGCTTAGGGGGGAGGGAACCTATAACATAGAGGGGGTAGATAGTGTAGATAGAGAGGTGGGACTTATTAATGTACCTGGGGTGGAGCGGAGGGAGGGGTTAGAATAGTTAATAGGGATAGGAGCGGGGGAGGGGTTAGAATAGTTAATAGGGATAGGAGCGGAGGGAGGGGTTAGAATAGTTAATATAGATAGGAGCGGGGGAGGGGTTAGAATAGTTAATAGGGATAGGCTCATAGGAAGAAAAACATACACCTTTGAATTGCATGTTGACTTATGCCAGAAGTCTGACCAATAAAACTGATGAACTGAAGTGGTTGATGTCTGAGGAGAATTATGGCATAGTGGGTATAACAGAGACTTGGTTGGATGATACCTGTGACAGGGCGGTCAACATACAGGGTTATAGTCTATTCAGGAAGGATCCGACCAAACATAAAGGGGGTGGAGTTTGTCTTTATGTATAGTCCAGTCTGAAGGCCGCACTGCAGGAGGATATGTGGGAGGGAAACGATAATGTGGAGTCATTATGGGTAGAAATATATGGAGATAAAACATTTTAAAACTTCTGATAGGGGTTTGCTATAAGCCACCAAATATAATGGAAGAGGCAGAAGATCAATTACTGAGGCAAGTAAACAAGGCAGCAAATCAGAATGAGGTGATAATAATGGGGATTTTAACTATCCTGATATAAACTGGGAAACTGAGTCCTGTGAATCTCATAAAGGAAACAGGTTTCTGACTATAACTAAAGACAATTATGTGTCCCAAATGGTGCAGGGCCCGACCAGAGGGGGCACCCTACTGGACTTAATATTAACCAACAGACCTGACAGAGTAACTAATGTGCAAGTAGAAGGACACCTAGGAAATAGTGATCATAATATAATACATTATAACTTGTTCTTCAATAAAGGAATCTCTCGAGGGGCCACAAAAACAATGAACTTAAGGAAGACAAAGTTTGATCAACTCAGAGAAGCCCTTAACAATAGTGATGATCAGCATAGGCCATATTCGAATTCGCGATATTTCGCGAATATATGGACGAATATTCGTCATATATTCTCGATATTCGCATATTCTTTATATTTGTTTTTTTGCGCATATGTGGAAATATATGTGCATATTCGCGAATATTGAGCCCTCCCTTCTTTAATGGTATAGGGAACTATGACTGGTGCATTAACTCTGTGAATTTTTGTACATTGAAACCAATAGGCCCATTGTGATCTATGGGGATCTCACAGCATGTAAAATAATAAGCTATGCAGGACTGTCTTGGCAACACAGTGGATGGGAGACCACCACGGGTACAAGTCCTGAGGTGGGACAGAGTTTTACAGTGTTGTGGTTAAACTTTACTGGAAACGCTGCTGAGTTGCCCATAGCAACCAATCAGATCGCTTCTTTGATTTTTTACAAGGCCTCTGCAAAAGGAAAGAAGCGATCTGATTGGTTGCTATGGGCAACTCAGAAACTTTTCCTGGAAAAGTTTCTGAGTTGCCCATAGCAATCAGATTGCTTCCTTCATATTTCAGAGGCCTTTTCAAAAATGAACGAAGCAATCTGATTGGTTGCTATGGGCAACTGCACAACTCTTTCTCTACCCTGGTTTTGATGAATCTCCCCCAGAGAGGGAGATTTATCAAAATCTGTCCAGAGGAAAAGTTTCTGAGTTGCCCATAGCAACCAATCAGATCGCTTCTTTCATTTTTCAGAGGCCTTTTCAAAAATGAAGGGAGCAATCTGATTGGTTGCTATGGGCAACTGCACAACTCTTCCTCTCCACTGGTTTTCCGCATATTCGCATATTCGTGAATATTGAGTCCTCCCTTCTTAAACCCCTTAAGGACCCTTGACGTAGGCGTACGTCAAGACACCCTAGTACTTAAGGACCCATGACGTACGCGTACGTCATGGACAATTCCGGTCCCCGCCGGGCGCCAGGCGGGGATCGGACTGGGATGCCTGCTGAAATCAGGCATCCCGTGCAAACGCCCAGGGGGTCAATAGACCCCCCCACGTCGGCGATCGCAAAAAAACGCAAGCGAATTCACACTTGTGAATCGCTGCGATTCCGGTGATGCGGGTCACTGGTGACCCGCTGACCCGGAGATACAAGGTGATCGGGGGTGTAGGATACACCCTCGATCACCTCTTGTATCTATGGGGAGGTGGCGATTTCGTCACCCCCCCAGGATCTCTGCTATTGGCTGGACGATGGTCAAGCCAATAGCAGCCGGCAGGGGAGGGGTTAACCGCATCCTCCTGCAGCTCCCGCAGCTGGCTGGGTTCAGTCAGCAGTCAGAGCTGCTGGAGGAAGACCGGGACCCCCCTCTGCTGAGATCGGAGCCCCCACAGAAGAAAAGAAGCCCCCCATAGATCAGGGAAAGAATACAGCCCAGGGAAAGGTAGAGTAAAAAGTAAAATAAAAGTTAAAAAAAGTAAAAACATTTCCCCCCCCCCTGACCCCCTAATAGGTCCCCAAGGGTCCGCCGCAATTTTTCAGTGTGACCCGGGCCCTATTAGGGGTTCAGGGTGCTGCATTTGGCCCCCCATTTTTTTGGGGGGCTGCAGCGCTTTCCCCCCCCCCCATACAGTTTATAGTTACACCAATCACACACAGTACATACTCCCCCCCCCCAACACACCGCCACCCCACCACCACCCCCCGCCACTGTAGAAAAAGGCGATGGCTTTTCGGCAGCGGAGGCATACGCTTTTCTTGCCTCCGATTCCAAATCTGGCAGTGAGGACGATGAAGATCCAACATTCCTGTGCTCTTCATCAGCCTTCTCATCATCTAGTAGTGATGATGAGTCCCCTGTATGGCGGCGGAGACGCCGCCAGGCGAGGCCACGCACCCCCAATAGGCACTATTACAAGCGACAATGCCGCTGGTACTAGGAGTCCGACCCCCCAGATAAGTTTACCGGAGCCCCCTTCCGGTGAGCCTGTCTGGAGACCCCCAGAGGGTTATCAGCCACGGGTTCCGGAGTTTGTTGGCGACTCCGGAATCTGGATTGACACGGACGGGTTCACTGAAATTGACTATTTCAGTTATTTTTTCAGTGACGGCCTGGTCAATCTAATGGTGGAGCAGACGAATCTGTACGCCAGGCAGTTCATCACCCACCACCCAGATTCTTTTTTGGCCAGGCCCAATGAATGGCGCGCCATTGATGCAGCAGAGATGAGGACATTTTGGGGCCTCTTGCTGCATATGGGCCTGGATAAAAAGCCTAGTGTCAGGCACTACTGGAGCGGGGACGTCCTATACAAGACCCCGCTTTACAGTATGGCCATGACACGGAAGCGGTTCAAGGCCATTCGGAAATGCCTTCATTATGCAGATAATGAGGCATGTCCACCCCGAAGTGATCCCGCCCATGACCGGCTTTACAAAGTGAGGCCGGTCATCGATCACTTTGGGGCCAAATTTTTGGAGGCTCAGGGACCTCTCGGTTGATGAGTCTCTTATCAGTTTTAAGGGGAGACTCATCTTCCGCCAGTATATTCCCTCGAAGCGGGCGCAATATGGCGTGAAGCTCTATAAACTTTGTGGGAGTACCTCCGGGTACACTTACAAGTTTAGAATGTATGAGGGACGAGATTCCCGTATTGAACCCCCAGATTGTTCCCCCACTCTGGGTGTTAGCGGGAAAGTCGTTTGGGAGCTTGAGCACCCATTGCTGGATAAGGGTTACCACGTGTACGTGGATAACTTTTATACCAGCATCCCTCTCTTCACATCCCTTGCCGCCAGATCGACGTCCGCTTGTGGGACCATGCGGAAAAACCAGAGAGGCCTCCCTCAAAATTTTCTGCAGACACCTATTCCCAAGGGTGAGTCCCATGCCCTTGCCCATGAAAACCTGTTGTTGGTCAAGTATAAGGATAAGAGGGATGTCCTTATGCTGACCACTATTCATGGCAATGGCAGCTCACCTGTCCCTGTGCAAGGTATCACAACACCGGTCCTCAAGCCCGATTGTATTCTGGACTACAATCGGTTTATGGGGGGAGTTGATCTTTCTGATCAAGTCCTCAAGCCATACATGGCCATTCGCAAAACACGGGTATGGTACAAAAAAGTTGTGGTCTACATGGTACAGGTTGCCATGTACAACGCTTTTGTACTGTCCCAGCACGCTGGCAACACGGGGACATTCCTCCAGTTCCAAGAAGAAGTCCTAAATGTCCTAATCTTTGGCGACCAGGAAAGAGCAGGCCGGACTTCCCAAGGAACTGGAGTAATAGGTGCCAGGATCGTCCCAGGCCAACACTTTCCAGGTGAGGTCCCCCACACTGGAAAGAAGGGACGAACCCAGAAAAGATGCAGAGTGTGTTACAAGAGGGGGATATGGAAGGATACCACCACTCAATGTGACACTTGCCCCGATCATCCGGGCCTCTGCATTAAGGATTGCTTCAGGGAGTATCACACTTCCATGGAGTACTAAATTTTCCCTTCTCATTTTAATTTTCCATAATTTGACCCCAATGCACCAAGTCCAGAGTACATTCCAAGTTTAAAACCCATAAACCACTAAATTGCCCAAAGTTTCAGCTGGAAAAAAAAACTGATAAGACCTCTGGGGGTATTTTTTACAAAAAATGGGTCATGGGTCACTGAGTCACTATCATCGGGGACTTTTTATGTTGCCTCAAATGCGCAGCGCTCTCTCTACCTGAGCGGGGTGCGCATTTGAGGCAACAGGTTAGGGACGGCCACACACATCACATTCCCAGAATGATGATTCAGAGCACAGGGTTTGGGGTGGGCATATTTTTTAGTTTTGGCTATGCTCTGGGTCATCATTCTGGGAACATAATTTACAATTTTATGTCCCACTGTACCCCATTTTAGTTATTTAGTGTACCCCAGTTATTTACCCCATGTAATGCCCCTTGAAGGGGGGGGGGGTCCCACTGTTCTGGCTCCATAGGAGAAAGCCAAAGCTCAAGGACCCTGAATGATCTCCGGCACCTCTGAGACCGGTGTGCATGCTGTTTACGCCAAGATATGAGGTATGTCCTTACTCCTAAGAAATGTATTTACACATTTACAATGAAATTGTCTCCTTTTACCACTTGTGAAAATGAAAAATTTGGGGTAACCCCAGCATTTTAGTGTAAAAAAATCAAATTTTTTATTTTCACATCCCACTTCATGAATATTTATCAAACACCTGTACCCCACACCGTTAAGGTTCGCTGTACCCCTTGTTACATTCCTTGAAGGGTGTAGTTTCTAAAATAGTATGCCATGTGTTTTTTTTTTTTGTTTTTTTGCTGTCCTGGCACCATAGGGGCTTCCGAAATGCGATATGCCCCCCATTTCAGCAAAATTTGCAAATGTGACTCCTTCTCTTCTGAGCATTGTAGTCCGCCCGCAGTGCACTTGATGTCCACACATGGGGTATTTCCATACCCAGAAAAGATGGGGTTACACATTTTGGGGGGCATTTCTCTTATTACCCCTTGTAAAAATGTAAAATTTTGGGAAAAAACAGCATTTTTGTGGAAAATAAGAATAAAAAACATTTACATATCCAAAGTTGTCAAACACCTGTGGGGTGTTAAGGCTCACTGTACCCCTTGTTAGGTTCCTTGAGGGGTGTAGTTTCCAAAATAGTATGCCATGTGGGTTTTTTTTTGCTGTCCTGGCACCATAAGGACTTCCTAAATGGGACATGCCCCCAAAAAACCTTTTCAGCAAAATTTACTTTGCAAAAGCCAAATGTGACTCCTTCTCTTCTGAGCATTGTAGTACGCCAACAGAGCACTTGACGTGCACATATGAGGTATTTCTATACTCAGAAAAGATGGGGTTACAAATTTTGGGGGTCATTTTCTCCTATTACCCCTTGTAAAAATGTAAAATTTGGGGGAAAACCAGCATTTTAGTGGAAAATAAGAATAAAAAACATTTACATATCCAAAGTTGTCAAACACCAGTGGGGTGTTAAGGCTCACTGTACCCCTTGTTAGGTTCCTTGAGGGGTGTAGTTTCCAAAATAGTATGCCATGTGGGTTTTTTTTTTGCTGTCCTGGCACCATAGGGGCTTCCTAAATGGGACCTCCCCCAAAAAAACATTTCAGTAAAATTTACTTTGCAAAAGCCAAATGTGACTCCTTCTCTTCTGAGCATTGTAGTATGCCAACAGAGCACTTGACGTGCACATATGAGGTATTTCCATACTCAGAAGAGTTGGGGTTACAAATTTTGGGGGGCATTCTTTCCTATTAACCCTTGTAAAAATTAAAAATTTTGGGGAAAACTAGCATTTTAGTGGAAAAAAAAATCTTTTACACATCCAACTTTAACAAAAAGTTGTGAAACACCTGTGGGGTGTTAAGACTCACTGGACCCCTTGTTACGTGCCTTAAGGGGTCTAGTTTCCAAAATAGTATGCCATGTGTTTTTTTTTTTTTTTTGCTGTTCTGGCACCATAGGGGCTGCGCCTGCCGAACACTTAACATACACATATGAGGTATTTCCTTACTCGAGAGAAATTGGGTTACACATTTTAGGAAGATTTTTCTCCTTTTACCCCTTGTAAAAATTCAAAAACTGGGTCTACAAGAAAATGCCAGTTTAAAAAATGAAGATTTTGAATTTTCTCCTTCACTTTGCTGCTATTCCAGGTTAAAAAACCTTTTGAATATCATTTTGAATACTTTGAGGGGTGTAGTTTTTATAATGTGGTCATTTGTGGGGTATTTATAATATGAAGACCCTTCAAATCCACTTCAAAACAGAACTGGTCCCTGAACAATTTCGATTTTGAAAATTTTATGAAAAATTTGAAAATTGCTGCAATACTTTGAAGCCCTCTGATGTCTTCCAAAAGTAAAAACATGTCAACTTTATGATGTATTCATGAAGTAGACTTGTTGTATATGTGAATCAATATATAATTTATTTGGAATATTCATTTTCTTTATAAGCAGAGAGCTTCAAAGTAAAAAAAAATTAAAAAATTTAAATTTTTTCATCACATTTTGGAATTTTTCACCAACAAATGATGCAAGTATCGACAACATTTTACCACTAACAAAAAGTAGAATATGTCACGAAAAAACAATCTCGGAATCAGAATGAAAGGTAAAAGCATCCCAGAGTTATTAATGTTTAAAGTGACAGTGGTCAGATGTGCAAAAAATGGCCGTGTCCTACAGTGAAAATTGGCTGGGTTAATGGTATAGGGAACTATGACTGGTGCATTACCTCTGTGATTTTTTTGCCCATTGAAACCAAAAGGCCCATTATGGTCTAAGGGGATCTCACAGCATGTAAATCAATAAGGTAAGCAGGACCTTCTTGGCAGTGCAGTGGCATGGGAGATCACCACGCGTTTGCGTATCGGGGTGGGACAGAGTGTTACAGTTAAACTTTACTTTCCTGGAAAAGCAGCTGAGTTGCCCATAGCAACCAATCCGAAAGTTTCTTTCATTTTGCAGAGGCCTTGTGAAAAATGAAGGAAGCGATCTGATTGTTTGCTATGGGCAATTCAGAAACTTTTCCTCTGGACAGGTTTTGATTAATCTCCCTCTATGGGGGAGATTCATCAAAACCAGTGTAGAGGAAGAGTTGTGCAGTTGCCCATAGCTACCAATCAGATCGCTTCCTTCATTTTTGAAAAGGCCTCTGAAAAATGAAGGAAGCAATCTGGTTGCTATGGGCAACTCAGAAACTTTTCCAGGAAAAGCTGCTGAGTTGCCCATAGCAACCAATCAGATCGCTTCTTTCATTTTGCAGAGGCCTTGTGAAAAATGAAAGAAGCGATCTGATTGGTTGCTATGGGAAACTCAGAAACTTTTCCTCTAGACAGGTTTTGATAAATCTGCCTCTCTGGTGGAGATTCATCAAAACCAGTGTAGAGAAAGAGTTGTGCAGTTGCCCATAGCAACCAATCAGATTGCTTATTTAATTTTTTACAAGGCCTCTGCAAAATGGAAGAAGCGATCTGATTGGTTGCTATGGGCAACTCAGCAGCTTTTCCAGGAAAGTAAAGTTTAACCACAACAATGTAACACTCTGTCCCACCCCCGGACTCGAACTCATGGTGGTCTCCCATCTCCTGTGCTGCCGAGACGGTACTGCTTAGCTTACTGTTTAACATGGCGTGAGATCCCCATAGACCACTATGGACCTATGGGTTTCAATGGGCAATAAATCACAGTTAATGCATAAGTCACAGTTTCCTATACAGGTAAATAAGGGAGGACTCAATATTCGCGAATATGTGCATAGATTTTCGCATATGCGCATATAATTTCGCATATGCAAAAAAAAACTAATATTCGTAATTACGAATATATAGTGCTATATTTGCGAATTCGCGAATATGCGATATTCGCAATTAAAATTTGAATTGTGAATATTCGCGAGCAACACTACTTAACAATATAAAATGGGATAATGTCCTCAGAAACAAGAATACTGACACTAAATGGAAGACTTTTAAAAATATCTTAAATTCTCACTGTAATAGGTATATACCTTATGGGAATAAAAGGGTCAGGAATAGAAGAAAACCAACATGGATAAATAAAAATGTTAGGGGGGCAATAAATGACAAAAATAAAGCATTTAACCTGTTGGGGACAGATAAAATCTGCAAAAGTAAGACTCATTGCCATGGAGAGTAAAACTTTCCCTAAAATGTTCTTTAACTAAATAAATAGCAAAAAGGTTAAAAGTGAAAGTGTTGGCCCTTTAAAAAATGTTGAGGAAGAAATTATAGATGGGGATCAGGAAAAATCTAATATATTAACCCATTAAGGATACAGCCCATTTTGATCTTAAGGACGCAGACGCTTTTTTTGCAAATCTGTCACTTTAAGCATTAATAACTCTTGGATGCTTCAACTTATGAATTTGATTCCAAGAACAGTTTTTGTGACATATTCTTCTTTATGTTAGTGTTAAATTTTCGGTGATACTTGCATCATTTCTTGGTGAAAAATTCAAAAATTTCATGAAAATTTTGAAAATTTAGCATTTTTTTTAACTTTGAAACTCTCTGCTTGTAAGGAAAATGGACATACCAAATAAATTATATATCAATTCACATACACAATATGTCTACTTTATGTTGGCATAATTTTTTTTTACTTTTTGAAGACATTAAAGGGCTTCAAAGTTTAGCAGCAATTCTACTCAGCAGAAATGGGGTTACAAATTTTGCGGGGCTTTTTTATACTATTGCCCCTTGTGAAAATGAAAACTTTGGGGTAACACCAGCATCTTAATGAAAAATTTTCAAACACCTGTGGAGTGTTAAGGCCCACTATAGTGTAGTTTCCAAAATGGGGTCACATGTGGGTGGTTACTTTTTTGTGTTTATGTCAAAATCACTGTAAAATCAGCCACCCCTGTGCAAATCACCAATTTAGGCCTCAAATGTACGTGGTGCGCTCTCACTCCTGAACCTTGTTGTGCTCCCGCAGAGCATTTTATGTCCCTATATGGGGAATTTCCGTACTCATGAGCAATCGTGTTACAAATTTTGGGAGTCTTGTTTTCCTTTTTCATCTTGTGAAAATGAAAAGTATGGGGCAACACCAGCATGTTAGTATTAAAAATTAAATGTTTTTACATTAACAAGCTGGTGTAGACCCCAATTTTTCCTTTTTATAAGGGGTAAAAGTAGGAAAAGTCCCACAAAATTTTTAACACAATTTCTCCCGAGTACGGAAATACCCCATATGTGGCCCTAATCTGTTGCCGTGAAATATGACAGGGCTCCGAGGTGAGAGAACCTTGTGCATTTGAGGCCTAAATTAGGGATTTGCATAGGGCGGACATGGATGCAAGCGTTTTTCTTGCCTCTGCCGCCAAATATACCCTATACCAGTGTTACCCAAACAAGGTGCCTCCAGCTGTTGCACTGGACAGTCAATGGCCATCCGGAAATGCCGGGAGTTGTTGTTTTGCAACAGCTGGAGGTCCTGTTTTGGAAACGCATTTTTAATGGGGGTGGGGGTAATTGTGTAAGGGTGTATATGTAGTGTTTTACTTTTTATTTTGTGGAAGTGTAGTGTAGTTAGTGTTTTTAGGGTACATTCACACGAGCAGGGGTTTACAGCGAATTTACTGCGGGGAGTTTGAGTTGGGGTGGAAAATTTACCGCAGCTCAATCTTGCATTGGGAAACTCACTGTAAAGCCCTGCCCATGTGAATATACCCTGTACATTCACATTGTGGGGGGGGGGGGGGGGGGTTTATGGGCGCAAACCACCAGCTGTTGCAAAACTACAACTCTGAACATGAACTGACAGACTGTGCGTGCTGGGAGTTGTAGTTTTGCTACTGCTTGAGGCACACTGGTGGGAATGCTGCTGGCGGTTTTGCAAGATCTGGAGGGCCACAGTTTAGAGACCGCTGCACAGCTCTTGCAAAACTACAAATGCCAGCATGCCCAGACAGCAAATGGCTGTCTGGGCATGCTGGGATTTGTAGTTTTGCAACAGCTGGAGGCACACAACTACAATTCCCAGCATGCCCAGACAGTCATTTGCGGCCGGGCATGCTGGGAGTTGTGGTTTTGCAACATCTGGAGGACTGCAGTTTGGAGACCACTGTGTAGTGGTTTCTAAACTGTGGTCCTCCAGATGTTGCAAAACTACAACTCCTTGCATGCATAGACAGTCTTTGGCTGTCTGGGCATGCTGGGAGTTGAATTTTTGCAATTTGTAAGGGGGAGGGCACTTACCCCCGTCATCGTGGACGCCGCCGCCAGACCTCTGGACACCCGCCTCTCCCCCCACACAACCGCCACACACCCACCGTCCCTGCCACCCGATCGCTGATCGGGTTAATCAAATGGTGTCCCGGGGTGTCAGGTTAGAGTGGTCTCCCGCCACACACCCTGGGGCTTTAGCTAATTAACCCGATCAGCACCGCGGTAGCACGCATTTAATGAACGGCGCCTATATATGGCGGAATGTGCTAAGATATCTCGTCATCCACCGTATGAAGGGGTAAAACACTGGTGATGAGCTGCATTGCCCATATTCGAATTTACGATATTTCGCGAATATATAGATAGATATTTGCAAATTTTGCGTATTCGTTATATTCACATATGCGAATATTTGCATATGTGAATATTTGCATATTCGCGTATTCTAGGAAGAAAACAGTGAGGGGGTGGGAAACTTTACTATTGGTTGCTAGGGATGTTGTTGATAACCTCTGACAAGTGTATTTGCATCATTCTAATTTGCCCACAAGTGAAAAGAAGGAATATGCGAATATTCACATGTGCGAATATGCCCATATGTGTCTGCACATAGGAAGTAATATTTTTTTTTTACTATTTTGTAGCTATTTATTTTTATTTTAAAAAAATCTGTAAATTGGATAAATATACTACATGTCCATATAGACAGTGTATGCCTTATGGCAGCTGCAATTGGTGGGAATTTATTATCAGAGAAAAGTCTTTAGAAAAATTGGTGTAATTAATGACTTCTTTAAAAACATGCTATGTATAATAATTCCATGGCGAAGAATACAGGGGTCTGAGAAAAAAGAAAATTGTTTAGATGCCAATGTTGATGCACTGTTTTCACAGTTTTCATGTACATTGGTAAATTCCATATTATAATTGTCGAGAATAGTGCACCATGTCATGCAGTACTGTTCTTGTTACAAAAATTCATAGAAACTCAACAGAACGTCCAAAGCACTCCATTACAGCCAATGGGGTCCAGTTATGACTGTCACTGACTCCTTCTAATTTTGCTAGTGAGCAATGACACTAGTGTGTACGGAGCCTTATTTAGAAATGTCATGTCAAAATTGATTGTTTTATTCGGTGTAATGACGGAAAAGCAGTCACCATGGAGAATAAAATCAGTAATTAAAAATGCATTAGGCTGCATCCTTCTAAAGTTCAGTAAGTCTTGTCAGTGTGAGAGGCTTGCCTGAAATGACAGGTGTATTCTCAGAAAAACTCTTTCTCCAGCGTGATGTATTAGCTGTGACAGTACGCCCAGAGCTGTGACCATGGAACACATCAGTGCAGTTGACAATTTGTGTCTATAGATAGAAATGTTTGCAAAGAAAATCCAATGTTCATAACATTCCTGTCAGACTAGTATTTTTTTTAGGTTACATTGGCTGATCTAAATTTTATGTCAAGTGTCCGGAAATACTAAATTGTCCCTTAAAAGGTGACTTCACACATAATTTCCTACTGTCTTATTTTGGTAATTTTTATGAGATCATAACTCAATTATAAATAATGAAATATGGTCAACAAAAATGATAAAAGTTAAGACCTTATGAATTGCTGAAAAAACAATGCAATTCACATCTGAGCCAACTATTTCTCAGATATATCAAGCTCTTTTTTATGACAGTAATGCTAGTAAATTAGATATATGTATATATATATATATATATATATATATATATATATATATATTTATATATATATATATATAAATATAGATATATATATATATATATATATATATATATATATATATATTTATATATATATATATCTAGGTATTTTAAATAAATGCAGACTTATTGGTTACAAGAAATAAACATAAATGAGTTAATAATAAACACAATAATATATAAATGATTATCAATAAGATTTGAGCACATAAGGATGTTAATAAAGCGTTATAAGCTTATGTGAGATAACTACATACAGTAGAAGTATAAATCAGAGAAGCTAGTAACCATGTCACAATATATACTGTAGTATATTACTTTGGAAAAGAGAACCTCATGATATCAGCACGGGCAACATCTAATTTATAGATATATAAAAATAGAAGTGATCTAACACTCAGCCCACTTCTAACTAACAGATATCACATTAAAGACACAGAAATTTTAAAGACACAGTAAAAGATATATGATTATTGGAGTCTTAATTTTGAGGGAAAATATATAAGTTTCCTTTGTGGGAATATCATTTGATATCAATTATCTCAGGCGAAGGGATGAATGTCTGTGGATCTATAAGCAATATTTTGTTGCTTTAATATAAATAAACGTCTGAATCACTGATTCTTTTGTAGGATCCTACACATCCTAAGACTACAATCTTAGTATAGAGAACAGCAGAAGACCATTTGTCAAGCTTAATTGATATGTTTTCATCCACATTATAAAAAGTTTCTTAATCAAATGAGGAGCCATTTGTATCATACCAAGATCGTGTGAGATCTAACTTCTGCACCTGGGAAAGCTGGGTACATCACATTGTCTTGGCTAGCCATTGTCTTGTCACCATGTGTACATCTCAGATGAGGCCTGGATGTGTTTTAGAAGACTTAACCTTGGCTTTTCATGATTGCGTCCCTCAGGTATCTTTCTAGAGGTGTAGAGTAGTTCTGGAGAGCATATAATCTCTTCCTCTTTTAATAATGACTACATCGTATATCTAAGATTTACATTTACTGTAAGATCTGCCTGGATACTTTTTTTTTTTTTATTATTATCAGCTTATCAGCTGATCCCCTAGTTACATTTGTTGACCATATTATAACTTCCTTCTGGTTTAATGACCATTTACTAATTCCCTAGTTGGTGCTCTTAAAAAGGAAATTACTCAGGTAGTCAAGGGTTAAAATGTTTCAATACAAACTTAATTGTCACCCATTTATCAAATATGATGGTCTATATCATGGACACAACAGATAAACTTTGACAGCTTTAGCAATTAAAACCTTCCTTTTATCACTTGGTTGGGCCATCCCATATTGTAAATTTGTAATTAATATTGTAATTAATGGTTAGACTAACATCATGGCACAGGACGATCAAACATATTTAATGAGAAAACAATGTCTACAATAGGTAGCATAACTATATACAGAGTGTGAATATAAAATAATACATATGTGTGATGTCACTAGCAATACTTAATTGTGTACATAGCAATAACATAAGTCCTTATGGATTTTTTGTAATATTCTGAAATACCGTATTTATCAGCGTATAACACGCACTTTTAAAACTGAGTACAGTATTTATGGGCCTCTCAAAAACCCCTTCCCTTTCCAACCTAAGGTTAACCCCTTCCCTACCCATGACATGCATGTACGTCATGGGTCAGGTGAGTGGAATATGGTGTGGGCCTGCAAGTCGAGTTCTCCCTATGACCTGCTATGGGCAGCAGACATCTGCGGGTAATGACAGACCTCTGACATTTCTCCTATGTTCATCACTGACATGATTAAATGCCATGATGACTTGCAATCATGGCATTTAAACAATAAATGCTGGTAATTCCAGCATGTAATTGTGGGGTGGAGATGGGTGGCTGGGAAAGACTGGGGCCTTACCTGGTCCTCTGCATCTTTCCCTGCTCTGTGATTGCTTATGTATGCATATATATATATATATATATATATATATATACCGTATTTATCGGCGTATAACACGCACTTTTTAGGCTAAAATTTTTAGCCTAAAGTCTATGTGCGTGTTATACGCCGATACACCCCCAGGAAAGGCAGGGGGAGAGAGGCCGTCGCTGCCCGCTTCTCTCCCCCTGCCTTTCCTGGGGTCTAGAGCCCTGCTGCCGGCCCTTCTCTCCCCCTGGCTATCGGCGCCGCAGCCCGTTCTGTCCCCCTGACTATCGGTGCCGGCGCCCCATTGCCGGCGCCGATAGCCAGGGGGAGAGAAGCGGCGCCGACAGCCAGGGGGAGAGAAGGGGTAGCGGCACCCATTGCCGGCACCGCTGCCCCGTTGCCTCCCCCCATCCCCGGTGGCATAATTACCTGGGTCGGGTCCGCGCTGCTCCAGGCCTCCGGCGTGCGCCCCCTTCGTCGTTGCTATGCGCTGCACGGCGCGGCGCATGACGTCAGTGCGCCGCGCCGTGCATAGCAACGACGCAGGGGACACACGCCGGAGGCCTGCAGCAGTGCGGACCCGACCCAGGTAATTATGCCACCGGGAATGGGGGGAGGCAACGGGGCAGCGGCGCCGGCAATGGGTGCCGCTGCCCCTTCTCTCCCCCTGGCTGTCGGCGCCGTTTCTCTCCCCCTGGCTATCGGCGCCGGCAATGGGGCGCCGGGTACCGATAGTCAGGGGGACAGAACGGGCAGCGGCGCCGATAGCCAGGGGGAGAGAAGGGCCGGCAGCAGGGCTCTAGACCCCAGGAAAGGCAGGGGGAGAGAAGCGGGCAGCGATGGCCTCTCTCCCCCTGCCTTTCCTGGGGATGTATCGGGGTATACACGCGCACACACGCACCCTCATTTTACCATGGATATTTGGGTAAAAAACTTTTTTTACCCAAATATCCTTGGTAAAATGAGGGTGCGTGTTATACCCCGATAAATACGGTATATCATAGATCAATGTAATGCAATACCATTACATTGATCTATGTAAGCCATCTAATGATGGCTTATGAAAGGCCCCTAAGGGGGCCAAGAAATGTGTAAAAAATTGTTAAACTTGTTTTTAAAAATATAAACCCCCTACCCCCAAATAAAAATTTTTATCACCCACCTTTCCCATTTTTTGTTTATAAAACACTGTAAAAATAACATACTGTATGCGTGTGCTATTAAATGATCACATTCATGATTCCGCACAGTGAAAGACGTAAATGCAAAAAAATTCCAAACGCTAAAATTGATGATTTTTGCCCACATCAAATCCCAGAAAAAAATGGAATAAAAAGTAATCAAAAATCCAGAATTACACAAATGTGGTACAGTTAAAAAACACAGCTTAAGATGCAAAACATTAAGTCTAACACACCTCCGTATGTGACAATATAAAAGTTATAGGAGTCAGAACATGGCAAGGAACATGTTTCCAAGTGCTTAATTTTTTTTTTTTCCACTCAAATGTATTTGTTAGAATGAGGGTGCATGTTATACGTCATTGAATACTGGAAATCTGATTATTT
The DNA here is from genome assembly GCF_029499605.1 of Hyla sarda. Classification (NCBI taxonomy): domain Eukaryota; kingdom Metazoa; phylum Chordata; class Amphibia; order Anura; family Hylidae; genus Hyla; species Hyla sarda. Next base: position 341,764,256 of record NC_079193.1, on the reverse strand, counting down.
CAGAATAAGAAACAACTTTCACCATCTTTCTTCGACCCCCCCCCCCCCATGTCTTATACTCAGACATTCTGTGATAAGTTTGTACAATGCACTTTCATGGAGACATAAATCTTACCAATTAGTATGTAGAGAGAAATACTGAAAATGTTTTTCAAACAAAATTAAAGAAATAAGTGAACTTTTCATGAACCCACTGGGACCTGCTAAAATATGTGTACTTTGACCAAACGGATGCCAGGATTTTGATTAACAGGCCTTTAGCTAATTTTTTGCCTCACAATTAGCACAACACTTACCCAATCCTCGTATCTCATATCTATAGTTTTTCCACATTTTGAATAGGCCATTTATTAACCCCTTAAGGACCAGGCCATTTTATACCTTAAGGACCGGAGCGTTTTTTGCAATTCTGACCACTGTCACTTTAAACATTAATAACTCTGGAATGCTTTTAGTTATCATTCTGATTCCGAGATTGTTTTTTCGTGACATATTCTACTTTAACTTAGTGTTAAAAATTTTATGGTAACTTGCATCCTTTCTTGGTGAAAAATCCCAAAATTTGATGAAAAAAATGAAAATTTTGCATTTTTCTAACTTTGAAGCTCTCTGCTTGAAAATGGATATTCAAAATATATTTTTTTTGGGTTCACATATACAATATGTCTACTTTATGTTTGCATCATAAAATTTATGAGTTTTTACTTTTGGAAGACACCAGAGGGCTTCAAAGTTCAGCAGCAATTTTGAAATTTTTCACAAAATTTTCAAACTCGCTATTTTTCAGGGACCAGTTCAGTTTTGAAGTGGATTTGAAGGGTCTTCATATTAGAAATACCCCACAAAAGACCCCATTATAAAAACTACACCCCCCAAAGTATTCAAAATGACATTCAGTAAGTGTATTAACCCTTTAGGTGTTTCACAGGAATAGCAGCAAAGTGAAGGAGAAAATTCAAAATCTTCACTTTTTACACTCGCATGTTCTTGTAGACCCAATTTTTGAATTTTTGCAAGGGGTAAAAAGGAGAAAATTTTTACTTGTATTTGAAACCCAATTTCTCTCGAGTAAGCACATACCTCATATGTCTATGTTAATTGTTCGGCGGGCGCAGTAGAGGGCTCAGAAGGGAAGGAGCGACAAATGGTTTTTGGGGGGCATGCCGCATTTAGGAAGCCCGTATGGTGCCAGAACAGCAAAAAAAAAACACATGGCATATCATTTTGGAAACTAGACCCCTCGGGGAACGTAACAAGGGGTAACGTGAACCTTAATGCCCTACAGGTGTTTCACGACATTTGCATATGTAAAAAAAAAAAAAAATTTTTTACCTAAAATGCTTGTTTTCCCAAAATGTTTACATTTTTAAAAAGGGTAATAGTGGAAAATACCCCCCAAAATTTGAAGCCCAATTTCTCCCGATTCAGAAAACACCCCATATGGGGGTGAAAAGTGCTCTGCTGGCGCACTACAGGTCTCAGAAGAGAAGGAGTAACATTTGGCTTTTTGAAAGCAAATTTTGCTCTGGGGGCATGTCGCATTTAGGAAGCCCCTATGGTGCCAGAACAGCAAAAAAAAAACACATGGCATACCATTTTGGAAACTAGATCCCTCGGGGAACGTAACAAGGGGTAATGTGAACTTTAGTACCCTACAGGTGTTTCACGACTTTTGCATATGTAAAAAAAAATATATATTTTTTTTTTACCTAAAATGCTTGGTTTCCCAAAATTTTTACAATTTTAAAAAGGGTAATAGCAGAAAATACCCCCAAAAATTTGAAGCCCAATTTCTCCCGATTCAGAAAACACCCCATATGGGGGTGAAAAGTGCTCTGCTGGCGCACTACAGGTCTCAGAAGAGAAGGAGTCACATTTGGCTTTTTGAAAGCAAATTTTGCTCTGGGGGCATGCCGCATTTAGGAAGCCCCTATGGTGCCAGGACAGCAAAAAAAAAAAACACATGGCATATCATTTTGGAAACTAGACCCCTCGGGGAACGTAACAAGGGGTAATTTGAACCTTAATACCCTACAGGTGTTTCACGACTTTTGCATATGTAAACAAATATATATATTTTTTTACCTAAAATGCTTGTTTTCCCAAAAATGTTACATTTTTTAAAAGGGTAATAGCAGAAAATACCCCCCAAAATTTGTTAGGCAATTTCTCCTGAGTACGGCGATACCCCATATGTGGCCCTAAACTGTTGCCTTGAAATACGACAGGGCTCCAAAGTGAGAGCGCCATGCGCATTTGAGGCCTAAATTAGGGACTTGCATAGGGGTGGACATAGGGGTATTCTACACCAGTGATTCTCAAACAGAGTGCCTCCATCTGTTGTAAAACTCCCAGCATGCCTAGACAGTCAACGGCTATCTGGCAATACTGGGAGTAGTTGTTTTGCAACAGCTGGAGGCTCTGTTTTGGAAATAGTGGCGTACCAGACGTTTTTCCTTTTTATTGGGGAGGGGGGTTGTATAGGGGTATGTGTATATGTAGTGTTTTTTACTTTTTATTTTATTTTGTGTTAGTGTAGTGTAGTGTTTTTAGGGTACAGTCGCACGGGCGGGGGGTTCACAGTAGTTTCTCGCTGGCAGTTTGACCTGCGGCAGAAAATTTTACGCAGCTCAAACTTGCAGCCGGATACTTACTGTAATCCTCCGCCCATGTGAGTGTACCCTGTACGTTCACATTGGGGGGGGGGGGGGGGGACATCCAGCTGTTGCAAAACTACAACTCCCAGCATGTACGGTCTATCAGTACATGCTGGGAGTTGTAGTTTTGCAACCGCTGGAGGCTCCGTTTTGGAAACAGTGGCGTACCAGACGTTTTTTATTGGGGAGGGGGGCTGTGTCGGGGTATGTGTATACGTAGTGTTTTTTACTTTTTATTTTATTGTGTGTTAGTGTAGTGTAGTGTTTTTAGGATACAGTCGCACGGGCGGGGGTTAACAGTAGTTTCTCGCTGGCAGTTTGAGCAGCAGAAATTTTGCCGCACCTCAAACTTGCAGCCGGATACTTACTGTAATCCTCCGCCCATGTGAGTGTACCCTGTACATTCACATTGGGGGGGGGGGGAACATCCAGCTGTTGCAAAACTACAACTCCCAGCATGTACGATCTATCAGTACATGCTGGGAGTTGTAGTTTTGCAACCGCTGGAGGCTCCGTTTTGGAAACAGTGGCGTACCAGACGTTTTTTATTGGGGAGGGGGGCTGTGTAGGGGTATGTGTATACGTAGTGTTTTTTACTTTTTATTTTATTGTGTGTTAGTGTAGTGTAGTGTTTTTAGGGTACAGTCGCATGGGCGGGGGTTAACAGTAGTTTCTCGCTGGCAGTTTGAGCAGCAGAAATTTTGCCGCACCTCAAACTTGCAGCCGGATACTTACTGTAATCCTCCGCCCATGTGAGTGTACCCTGTACATTCACATTGGGGGGGGGAACATCCAGCTGTTGCAAAACTACAACTCCCAGCATGTACGGTCTATCAGTGCATGCTGGGAGTTGTAGTTTTGCAACAGCTGGAAGCACACTGGTTGTGAAACACCGAGTTTGGTAACAAACTCAGTGTTTTGCAACCAGTGTGCCTTCAGCTGTTGCAAAAGCTACAACCCCCAGCATGTACGGACAGCGGAAGGGCATGCTGGGTGTTGTAGTTATGCAACAGCTGGAGGCATACTACTTTGGCTGGGGATGCTGGGGATTGTAGTTATGCAACAGCTGGAGACACACTGGTTTGCTACTTAACTCAGTGTGCCTTCAGCTGTTGCAAAACTACAACTCTCAGCAGTCACCGACAGCCAACGTGCATGCTGGGAGTTGTAGTTATGCAACCACCAGATGCACCATTACAACTCCCAGCATGCACTTTAGCTGATTGTGCAAGCTGGGAGTTGTAGTTATACAACAGCTGAAGGTACACTTTTCCATAGAAAGAATGTGCCTCCAGCTGTTGCAAAACTGCCAGTCCCAGCATGCCCATAAGGGGATGCTGGGAGTTGTGGTGGTCTGCCTCCTGCTGTTTCATAACTACAGCTCCCAGCATGCCCTTTTTGCCTGCTGGGAGCTGTTGCTAAGCAACAGCAGGAGGCTGTCACTCACCTCCAACGATCCTCGCCGCACAGGTCAGTCCCTTGTCGTCGCCGCCGCTCCTGCTCCTGGGGCCCCGATCCCAACATTAACGCCGGGGATCGGGGTCCCCAGCACCCGGGGTGCACGTCCCGCACCCGCTCACGTCCTCCGGAAGAGGGGCGGAGCGGGTTGCGGGAGTGACACCCGCAGCAGGCGCCCTGATTGGTCGGCCGGTAATCCGGCCAACGAATCAGGGCGATCGTGAGGTGGCACCAGTGCCACCTCACCCCTGCTGGCTCTGGCTGTTCGGGGCCGTCTCTGACGGCCCCGATCAGCCAATAATTCCGGGTCACCGGGTCACTGGAGACCCGATTGACCCGGAATCCGCCGCAGATCGCTGGACTGAATTGTCCAGCGATCTGCGGCCATCGCCGACATGGGGGGTCATAATGACCCCCCTGGGCGATATGCCCCGATGCCTGCTGAACGATTTCAGCAGGCATCGGGCACCGGCTCCGCTCCAGATGGTTGCGGGGGGCCGGTAAAACACATGACGTTCTCATACGTCATGTGTCCTTGAGGACTCGGAAATGAAGACGTATGAGAACGTCATGTGTCCTTAAGGGGTTAAAGAGATTAGAAAAGTATGGCTACCTTTCTTAAAATCTATTAGAAAATACCGCATTTATCGGCGTATAACACGCACTGGCGTATAACACGCACCCCCATTTTAACAGGGAAATTTAACCCCTTCAGGACGGAGCCCATTTTGGCCTTAAGGACCGGAGCGTTTTTTGCACATCTGACCACTGTCACTTTAAACATTAATAACTCTGGGATGCTTTTAGTTATCATTATGATTCCGAGATTGTTTTTTCGTGACATATTCTACTTTAACATAGTGGTACATTTTTGTCGATACTTGCATCCTTTCTTGGTGAAAAATCCGTAAATTTGATGAAAAATTAGAAAATTTTGAATTTTTCTAACTTTTTCCGATTTTTCACAAAATTTTCAAACTCAGTATTTTTCAGGGACCAGTTCAGGTTTGAAGTGGATTTGAAAGGTCTTCATATTAGAAATACCCCATAAATGACCCCATCATAAAAACTGCACCCCCCAAAGTATTCAAAATGACATTCAGTAAGTGTTTTAACCCTTTAGGTGTTTCACACGAATAGCAGCAAAGTGAAGGAGAAAATTCACAATCTTCATTTTTTACACTCACATGTTCTTGTAGACCCAATTTTTGAATTTTTACAAGGGGTAAAAGGACAACATTTTTACTTGTATTTGTAGCCCAATTTCTCTCGAGTAAGGACATATCTCATATGTCTATGTAAAGGGTTCGGCGGGCGCAGTAGAGGGCTCAGAAGGAAAGGAGCGACAAGGGGATTTTGGAGAGTACGTTTTTCTGAAATGGTTTTTGGGGGGCATGTTGCATTTAGGAAGTCCTTATGGTGCCAGAACAGCAAAAAAAAAAAAACACATGGCATACCATTTTGGAAACTAGTCCCCTCGGGGAATGTAACATGGGATAAAGTGAACCTTAATACCCCACAGGTGTTTCACGATTTTTGCAAATGTAAAAATAAAAAATAAAAAATTTTACCTAAAATGCTTGTTTTCCCAAAAATTTTTAATTTTTAAAAAGGGTAATAGCAGAAAATACCCCTAAAAATTTGAAGCCCAATTTCTCCTGATTCAGAAAACACCCCATATGGGGGTGAAAAGTGCTCTGCTGGCGCACTACAGGTCTCGGAAGAGAAGGATTCACATTTGGCTTTTTGAAAGCAAATTTTTCTCTGGGGGCATGCCGCATTTAGGAAGCCCCTATGGTGCCAGGACAGCAAAAAAAAACCCCACATGGCATTATATTTTGGAAACTAGACCCCTCGGGGAACGTAACAAGGGGTTAAGTGAACCTTTATACCCCACAGGTGTTTCACGACTTTTGCATATGTAAAAAAAAAAAAAAAAATTTTACCTAAAATGCTTGTTTTCTCAAAAATGTTACATTTTTAAAAAGGGTAAAAGCAGAAAATACCCCCCAAAATTTGTAACACAATTTCTCGCGAGTACGGCGATACCCTATATGTGACCCTAAACTGTTGCCTTGAAATAAGACAGGGCTCCAAAGTGAGAGCGCCATGCGCATTTGAGGCCTGAATTAGGGACTTGCATAGGGGTGGACATAGGGGAATTGTACGCCAGTGATTTTAAAACAGGGTGCCTCCAGCTGTTTCAAAACTCCCAGCATGCCTGGACAGTCAACGGCTGTCCGACAATACTGGGAGTTGTTTTGCAACAGCTGGAGGCTCCGTTCTGGAAACAGTGGCGTACCAGACGTTTTTCATTTTTATTGGGGAGGGGAGGGGGGCTGTGTAGGGGTATGTGTATATGTAGTGTTTTTTACTTTTTATTTAATTTTTTGTGGTAGTGTAGTGTAGTGTTTTTAGGGTACAGTCGCACGGGCGGGGGTTCACAGTAGTTTCTCGCTGGCAGTTTGAGCTGCAGCAGAAAGTTTGCGGCAGCTCAAACTTGCAGCCAGATACTTACTGTAATTCTCCGCCCATGTGAGTGTACCCTGTACGTTCACATCGGGGGGGACATCCAGCTGTTGCATAACTACAACTCCCAGCATGCCCGTTGGCTGTCGGTGACTGCTGAGAGTTGCAGTTTTTCAACAACTGTAGGCACACTGGTTATGTATCACTGAGTTTGTGACCTAACTTAGTGTTTCACAACCAGTGTGCCTCCAGCTGTTGCAAAACTACAACTCCCAGCATGTACGGTGCATGGTGTACGGTGACTGCTGAGAGTTGTAGTTTGCAACAGCTGGAGGCACACCGGTCGTGAAACACTGAGTTAGGTAAAAAAAAACTCTGTGTTTCACAACCAGTGTGCCTTCAGCTGTTGCAAAACTACAACTCTCAGCAGTCACCGACAGCCAACGGGCATGCTGGGAGTTGTAGTTATGCAACCAGCAGATGCACCACTACAACTCCCAGCATGCACTTTAGCTGTTTGTGCAAGCTGGGAGTTGTAGTTATACAACAGCTGAAGGTACACTTTTCCATAGAAAAAATGTGTCTCCAGCTGTTGCAAAACCATAAGTCCCAGCCTGCCCATAAGGGAATGCTGGGAGTTGGGGTGGTCTGCCTCCTGCTGTTGCATAACTACAGCTCCCAGCATGCCCTTTTTGCATGCTGGGAGCTGTTGCTAAGCAACAGCAGGAGGCTGTCACTCACCTCCAACGATCCAGCCGCATGAGGTCAGTCCCGTCGCCGCCGCTGCTCCTGGGGCCCCGATCTCAGCAGGGACGCCGGGGATCGGGGTCCCCAGCACCCGGGGTGCACGTCCCGCACCCGCTCACGTCCTCCGGAAGAGGGGCGGAGCGGGTGCGGGAGTGACACCCGCAGCAGGCGCCTTGATTGGTTGGCCGGTAATCCGGCCGACGAATCAGGGCGATCGTGAGGTGGCACCAGTGCCACCTCACCCCTGCAGGCTCTGGCTGTTCGGGGCTGTCAGAGACGGCCCCGAACAGCCAGTAATTCCGGGTCACCGGGTCACTGGAGACCCGATTGACCCGGAATCGCCGCAGATCGCTGGACTGAATTGTCCAGCGATCTGCGGCGATCGCCGACATGGGGGGGCATAATTACCCCCCTGGGCGATATGCCGGGATGCCTGCTGAACGATTTCAGCAGGCATCCGGCTCCGGTCCCCAACCGGCTAGCGGTGGGGGCTGGAATTCCCACGGGCGTATGGATACGCCCTCGGTCCTTAAGGACTCGGGATGCAGGGCGTATCCATACGCCCTATGTCCTGAAGAGGTTAAGTAAAAAAAAAAAAAATGTAAAATAAATGACTTGGACTAAATGCCACATCATCCCCCCACCCTGTCTCATCATCCCCCCATCATTCACCCCTGTCTCATCATCTCCCCACCCTGTTTCATCATGTCCCCCATCACCCCCCCCCTTATAATTTCCCCCTGTCTCATCATGTCTCCCATCATTCCCCCCTTATCATTTCCCCCTGTCTTATCATGTCCCCCCATCATTCCCCTGTCTCATCATCCCCCAGCCTGTCTCATCATGTCCCCCCATCATCACCCCCCACCCTGTCTCATCATGTCCCCCCATCATTCCCCCTGTCTCATCATCCCCCACCCTGTCTCATCATGCCCCCCATCATTCCCCCCCTTATCATTCCCCCTGTCTCATCATCCCCACCCTGTCTCATCATGTCCCCCCCATCATCATCCCCCACCCTGTCTCATCATGTCCCCCATCATTCCCCCTGTCTCATCATCCCCCACCCTGTCTCATCATGCCCCCCATAATTCCCCCCCCCTTATCATTCCCCCTGTCTCATCATCCCCACCCTGTCTCATCATGTCCCCCCATCATCATCCCCCACCCTGTCTCATCATGTCCCCCCATCATTCCCCCTGTCTCATCATCCCCACCCTGTCTCATCATGTCCCCCCATCATCATCCCCCACCCTGTCTCATCATGTCCCCCCATCATTCCCCCTGTCTCATCATCCCCCACCCTGTCTCATCATGCCCCCCATCATTTCCTCCTCATCATTTCCCCCACCCTGTCTCATCATGCCCCCCATCATTCCCCCCTTATCATTCCCCCTGTCTCTTCATCCCCCACCCTGTCTCATCATGTCCCCCATCATCATCCCCCACGCTGTCTCATCATGTCCCCCATCATTCCCCCTGTCTCATCATCCCCCACCCTATCTCAACATGCCCCCCATCATTATCCCCCCACCCTGTCTCATCATGTCCCCATCATTCCCCCCTCATCATCCCCCACCATATCTCATCGACCACCCCTCATGATTTCCCCCTGTCTCATCCCCCCATCATTCCCCCCCCCCGTCATCATTTACCGTCTCATCATCCCCCCAGTGGTCTTCAACCTGCGGACCTCCAGATGTTGCAAAACTACAACTCCCAGCATGGCCGGACAGACAACTGCTGTCTGGGCATGCTGGGAGTTGTAGTTTTGCAACATCTGGAGGTCTGCAGGTTGAAAACCACTCTTCCCCTTTCCTTACCTGTCTGCACTTCGGCAGGTCAGGTCAGGCTGCGGTCAGTGAAGCTGATGAGTGACTTCCGCTGCCGGCTTCTCTGCGCGTCATCAGGGATGTCACTTTTCGGCGGCGACTACAGGAAATGAAAAGTGAGATCCGTGATGCTGCGCAGAGAAGCCGGCAGAGGAAGTCACTCATCTGCTTCACTGACCGCAGCCTGCAAGACCCCCCGCCTGACCTGACCTTCCGAATCGCAGACAGGTAAGGAAAATAAAAAAATCTATAAAAAGCAGGAAAAGGGGGAATGATGAGGGAGGGGGAGGTAGGGAAAAGGGGGAATGAAAAGTGAAACTCACTTGTTTTCTCCCGCACTATACACAGGAACTGGTGGATAGTGCGGGAGACGCTGATTAAAAGGTAGGGCAGATCCGGACAAGGTAGGGCTCAGCGTCTCCCGCACTATCCACCACACCAGTACCTGTGGATAGTGCGGGAGAAAACAAGTGACAGTGCGGGGAGGAGACGCTGCTGGTCACTGATTTAAAGTGGCCACGGCTGTGCTGCTAATACTAAACAAGCAGCTGCTGCTGCGGCCGCTTTAAATCAGTGACCAGAAGACTTATTGGCGTATAACACGCAGGCAGACTTTTTGCCTTAGATTTAAGTTTTAAAAGTGCGTGTTATACGCCGATAAATACGGTAACAAAGTATATACATATACATTGCAATTTTCCATTCTACTTTGTATAAAGCTACCATGGAAGAATAAAGCAAGGCTGATTATCTTAGCTCTTAGCATTTTGTATCCACTTTTTGGTGGCTAAACTCTTTTTCCTAGCTGTTATTACTCCCTGTCCCTGCTCCTTCCAATCATTGTCACTTTTATATCTTGTCTTAACATGTTTCGCCATCAGATGTCTGGTTCATCAGGAGGCCAAGTATTCAAGGGTAAAATATCTTTTCTCATTACGGTTGGCATTCCAAACATGTTAGTGACATCACAAGGTTAACACGGTGATATGCAGACAGTGAAAAATAGGCACCAAATGTGCTAGACTTGAGCTGTTCCTGTGTTTCATGGTGGTCTTGCAATTCTACTGTGATTTTTGTCCCAATATTTATTTCTTAACAGCATAAAAAATGAGTGTAGTCTCAGGTTTTCCCAGGTTGCAGTGCAGCCCAAGACATTACATCACTAGTCAGGTGATCGGAGGGTGCCTGTCTTTGCTTCAATGGGTGGAGCGATTGCTCTGTGGGAGGGAGATCATTCTGCAAGAATTGTAGTTTTGCAACAGCTGGTGGAACCCTGGTCAAACACTGGTCTATTGCATAGAAAGGATCACAGGTGTATTTCAATGGGTGGGGTGGCTGATGTGTGGAAGGGAGAAAAGTGACCTAACACTTACAAACAAGGAATCATGGGACTTGTAGTTTAAAGGAACAAACACCAACAGGAAATAACCAGTTCACAAAAAGATAGCCACAGCATTATGGTAATCTTAAAACATAGCAATTTAGCCTCAGTATAAGCATGGTCATTTCTGTCTGGCAGGTACATACTAAAATCAGTTTATGGTGGATAAATATTTTAAAAAATCCACATGCAGTTCACCCACCAAAACAAAAGACACAAGTTACAAAAAATAAAAATAAATGCATGAAATTTTATAAGTAACACACACATAAAAGTGAATAAAATACATAAAAAGAGGAACAGGAACCCCCTGATGAAGCCTTTGAGTGAAATGTACGTTGGAATACGCAGGTGATTTGGCCTCAGCCAGGGTACATGGCATTCATATATTTTCCTTGCAGTTAGATTTTTTTGTACTTATATTTGCAGGTTTTCTTGTCCACTATCCAAGCCATTATGTTGTTTATTTTTTACTCACTGACTCATAATCCAGTACCTTTGTATGTTTTTATGTTTTTACATTAAATTTTTATATTTATATTACTTTTATTTAACATGGTTATTTATGCATTTATTTTACATCTTTGTGTGACATATGATGGTGTTCATGATATATCTGCCACCATTACCACCATTTCTTTTGTATAGTCAAATCTAGTGCCTCATCCTCTTTCTATATACTTTATACACTTTTATGTGTATGTTACTAATACATTTAGATATATATTTAAACTGGTGTCTTTTGTTTTGGTGGTTGTGGTTCATTTGGCCCAGTTTGTGGCCCAGTTTGTGGCTTTTCCACTGCCATTTCTTCAAGGTAATGCACTACATAAAAATTATAATAATTACATAATATATATACATACTTTTGAAAAAGGCTGCCTGTGTAGCTAAAACATTGCATGTTGTATTTGGAATAAAATTACCTGTTTTTGCATTTACTGCTGCAGCCCCCTTTGTTTTTGGATCTGTATTTGGGCATTTGACCAGGAGTATCAGGACTTCTGCACTGCGTGCACCACCTTACTCCTGAGACTTGATGTGCCGCTCTTCCCATTGCTTGCTGTATATATATATATATATATATATATATATATATATATATATATATATACTTTTTTCCCCTTATTCAGAAATAACATTTACTTGACAAATACAGTGGTCCTTCAACATACGATGGTAATCCCTTCCCAACGGACCATCATTTGTTGAAACCATTGTATGTTGAGTGATCCGTGCAATGTAAAGTATAGGACAGTGGTCTACAACCTGCGGACCTCCAGATGTTGCAAAACTACAACACCCAGCATGCCCGGACAGCCCTTGGCTGTCCGGGCATGCTGGGTGTTGTAGTTTTGCAACATCTGGAGGTCCGCAGGTTGAAGACCACTGTTAGAGGAAGTTGTACTCACCTGTCCCCGCCGCTCCGGACCGTCACCGCTCGTCACCGCTGCCCTGGATGCCGCAGTCCATCGCTGTTGCAGCGTCCCTGGGGTGTCCCCGACGCTCCGGTAAGGCCTCTGCTTCCCCGGCATCCGCGCGCTCCGTCGCCACCATCACGTTGCTACGCACGCCGCTCCAATTGGATGATGGGACAGCGTGCGCAGCGACGTGATGACGACGATGGAGAGCGCCAACGATGCAGGGGATCCCGAAGAGGACGCGCCGGAGCCCCCAGGACAGGTAAGAGGGCACCATAAACGGCTATCCGGTGGCAGCTGAAGCAGTCAGCGCTGCCGGATAGCCATTTATGCGATGGCCCCGACATAAAAAAGCATCGTATGTTGATGCTGCCTCAGAGAGGCCATCGCATGTTGAAATTATCGTATGTCGGGGCCATCGTAGGTCGAGGGGTCACTGTATGTCCCAACTGTTGCAGTATTTTCCTCACCCACACCATTCTTCAATATTAATAGAAATCTTTTTTTGCTTAAAAACACTCATTGCAAATGAAGACATTTGTAGCCAGATTGTAAGTCATTAGCCGTATCATAGAAAAAAATCTCCCGCCTATGTCTAGATGACTAAGAAAATTCCATCATGTCAAAGCAAAGTGAGCTCTCTGGGAAAATCTTCCCGGCTCGCTCTTCACTTCAGCTATTTGTTCAGACTCTCAAAGACACCCTCTTGAGTTATTATCTGTGAAATATGGCCAGGTATGGTCATTACCGAGCTTACTAACCTACGGCACAAATATTTTCTCCAGGCTGTTTTGCCCTTGGTGATTTCCAATAGCTTTAAAGTATACCAGCTCCTTTTCGAAATAATTCTAAAGCCACTCTTGTACCCTTGCGCTCTCATTAGTGAGCTCTCCTGATGAGAAGATACGGCAAGAAATCCGTGAGCAAAACTTCTGAAGTCTGAATCGAATGACTCTGATGTGGGATGAGGAAAACTGACCATAACAAGGAGTATTGTCACTAGGATACATGTACCGTATTTTTCACCGTATAAGACGCACTTTTTCTTCCCCAAAACTGGGGGGGAAAAATTGGTGCATCTTATACAGCGAATACACACCTATTGCGGTGATCCCTGCGGCCATCAACGACCGGGACCCGCGGCTAATACAGGACATCACCGATTGCAGTGATGCCCTGTATTAACCCTTCAGACGCGGTGATCAAAGCTGACCGCCGCGTCTGAAGTGAAAGTGACACTAACCCGGCTGCTCAGTCGGGCTGTTTGGGACCGCCGCAGTGAAATCGCGGCGTCCCGAACAGCTTACAGGACACCGGGGGGGACCTTACCTGCCGTCCCGTCATCCAATAGGAGCGGCATGCGTAGCGACGTGTTGACGGCAAAGGGATGATGGCGACGGAGAGCATGGATCCCGGGGAAGAAGACGTCCGGAGCTTCGGGGATACTACGGGGACGCGGCGACAGCGATGGAGCGACATCCAGGGCAGCGGTGACGAGCGGTGACGGGTCCGGAGCAGCGAGGACACGTGAATATTACCTCCTATACCACTGGTCTTCAACCTGCAGACCTCCAGATGTTGCAAAACTACAACTCTCAGCATGCCCGGACTTGCCCGGGCTGTCCGGGCATGCTGGGAGTTGTAGTTTTGCAACATCTGGAGGTCCACAGGTTGAAGATCACTGTTGGGTCCAGTATCTTTTTTTTCTAGATTCTGCACCTTTAAAATTGGGTGCACCTTATATGCCGGTGCGTCCTATAGGGCGAAAAAATACGGTATACTTAATTGCCTGAAAAACAGCTCTTAAGGGTCCATGGCATGGATATTCTTTAAGTTATTCTTTATGCCTTAAAAGAGTTTTTTTTATTTATTTTTTTGTTTTGTTTACTGGACAGGAGGATGGGTTATTCAGAAGCTCATCTGTGTAACCCAGTGTTTCCCAACCAAGAAGTCTCCAGCCGTTGCAAGACTACAACTTTCAGCATGCCCAAACAGCCTTTGGCAGTGGGTTAGTAATAAAGTGGTCATGCAGAAGCTTTACATCTCTTTTTAATGTGTCTAGCTTCTGTATTTGGCTCACAAATCTCTCTGTTCTGCTGTTTACTTATTCTGACATCCACTGCTCAGCAAGGGGCATGTCTGAGGCAAGCAATGAGCCCACCCTCAATCACCATGCATTTACTTCGTCCCTGAGTCTGTAGTGCTGTGCTTGGTCTCTTCATCCAATCACTATAGGCTGATCTGTAACCCCCTCCTCTGCTGTCCATACACATGCAGAATTCAGAACACATTCCACGTTCATTGACATCACTCAATATCCATATTTATATGTTTTTCATTACTCTCCCCAGTCATATCTTCCCATACCGAACATGAGGTTTTCATCTCTTTTTTTAGCCGGTTCGCAGAAGCATTATACGCAATGTGAACAAGTACTAGACATAGGCAATACAGCAGTGCGCACGCGCTGACAATGCCAGAGGTGCGCCCACTAGTATAATGTCTACCGAGGCTTCTGAGAGCACAGAGAGTGTGCGCAGGACCTCGTTTTGGCTGCCGTTACTAGGCAATCATTATGCTCATCAGCTATTGGCCGCATCACATTTCTTGTTCTTCCCGGGCTGGATAGCGTCCTGCTGAGACGCGCCACCATGGATCCCAATACACACGTGGTGAGTGCAACTTGATCCAACCCCTTCTCCAATTATACATTTTAATTTGTATGTATACACCCTTTTCTTATGAAATATTGTTTGCACAAGATCGCTTATACGCCTTATATGTGTTTTGACACGGAACACTATGTAAACTTATGCACGCGTCCATTTGTATGTGTATTTGTCATTTTATATGTTTTGATCACTTTTTATTCCATGTTTTCACGTTAATGAGATGTAATCATGCTTTATTGATTTTGTGTGTGCTATCACATAAAAACCAGTACTCTGGTCAGTCTTGTATGCTTGGAAAAGACTGCCTTTTTCTGTGAGGAATAAACACTATATTATTTCACCATATCGGAGTGCTGTGGGACATCTGTTCTTTGGTATTTAAATACTGCTGCCTCTGACCAGGGCTGCGATTGGGCCCGCCTGCACCCACATCATCAAGACACTGCTGGTTGTGCTGCTCCTTTTGCTTTGAGTTATCTATCTATCTATCTATCTATCTATCTATCTATCTATCTCATATCTATCTATCTATATCTATCAATCTATCTATCTAATCTATATATCTATATCTATCTATCTATCCATCTTATATCTATCTATCTATCCATCTTATATCTATCTATCTATCTATCTATCTATCTGTCCATCTCATATCTATCTATTTATCTATCCATCTCATATCTATCTATCTATCTATCTATCTATCTATCTATCTATCTATGCATCTCATATCTATCTATCCATCTCATATCTATCTATCTATCTATCTCACAACTATCTATCCATCTCATACCTATCTATCTATCTAATATCTATCTATCTATCTATCTATCTATCACATATCTATCTATTATCTATCTATTTATTTATCTATCTATCCATCTCATATCTATCTATCCATCACATATCTATCTATCTATCTATCTATCCATCTCATATCTATCTATCTATCTATCTATCTATCTATCTATCTATCCATCTCATATCTATCTATCTATCTATCTATCTCATACCTATATATCCATCTAATACCTATCTATCTAATATCTATCTATCTATCTATCTATCTATCACATATCTATCTATTATCTATCTATTTATTTATCTATCTATCCATCTCATATCTATCTATCTATCTATCTATCTATCTATCTATCCATCTCATATCTATCTATCTATCTATCTCATACCTATATATCCATCTAATACCTATCTATCTAATATCTATCTATCTATCTATCTATCTATCTATCTATCACATATCTATCTATTATCTATCTATTTATTTATCTATCTATCCATCTCATATCTATCTATCTATCCATCTTATATCTATCTATCTATCTATCTATCTCATACCTATCTATCCCTCTCATACCTATCTATCTAATATCTATCTATCTATCTATCTATCTTTCTATCCATCTCATATCTATCTATCTATCTATCTATCTATCATTGTAATAAACAAATACAATTTCATAACATGTATGTGAAAAAAAAAATCTTTATGAGGAAAACCAAAATATACTAATTTATCAAAAACGCCAATGTCAGAAGTTGAAGACTTTTCATTATTGACTGGAAAAAATGATGAGCCCCTCTGCCAGCTAAATGATTATTTTCTATATTTTATAAACCATTGGCACCTCCATTAGCGGCACTGTGCCTGTAATGATGGTTGTTACCGCTTTACGATTTGTTTTCGCTTACTTACCAAGTGAGAGTAATGATGGTGTTTTCTGATGTTTTCCTCATAAAGACCTCAGAGAATTCCCTTGATAAGTTTGTATTGTTACAGTAAAATGTCAGCCGCGTGTCAGACTAAACGTTTAGGTCACTTAGAGCAGATGATTATACGCAGCATTTCAGTCCCTGGCAGTGTTAACCTTTAGTTTTTGCAGGTTTAGCTCTTTATTTCCAGACAGGTTAATATAACAAATCATATATGATACGATTTTCACAGTATTGGCCAAAAAGTTCAAAAAAAAGTCATAGAAAATAAAGGTCTAATAATGCGATATCTCAAAGGGAGTGCAGATATAAACACCAGGGGCTGATGAGAAATGCTGAGGGTTGTAGTTCTCAGTTGGTCACGGTCTGTGTTACAGTGGTGACTGAAGAGCTTCCACCAGACCTGGTTGGTGCTGTGATGAGAAGGTAACACAAAGATGGGGGTTGTAGTCCCCAGGGGCACTCCATACATGTAATGTCGTGGCTGGTGGTGTTTGGATAACTATCTACCTATCTACCGTATTTATCGGGGTATACCACGCACCGGCCTATAACACGCACCCTCATTTTACCAAGGATATTTGGGTAAAAAAAGTTTTTTACCCAAATATCCATGATAAAATGAGGGTGCGTGTGTGCGCGTGTATACCCCGATATACCCCCAGGAAAGGCATGCGCCGCGCCGTTCAGCGCATAGCAACGACGCCGGGGACGCACGACGGAGGCCTGGAGCAGCGCGGACCCGACTCAGGTAATTATGCCACCGGGGATGGGGGGAGGCAACGGGGCAGCGGCGCCGGCAATGGGTGCCGCTGCCCCTTCTCTCCCCCTGGCTGTCGGCGCCGCTTCTCTCTCCCTGGCTATCAGCGCCGGCACCGATAGTCAGGGGGACAGAACGGGCAGCGGCGCCGATAACCAGGGGGTGAAAAGGGCAGCGCTCTAGACCCCAGGAAAGGCAGGGGGAGAGAAGCGGGCAGCGACGGCCTCTCTCCCCCCGCCTTTCCTGGGGGTGTATCGGCGTATAACACGCACACAGACTTTAGGCTAAAAATTTTAGCCTAAAAAGTGCGTGTTATACGACGATAAATACGGTATATTATCTATCTATCTACCTAAATAAATGAATTCTGCAGCACTCCAAAATTGGATGCAAAAAAATGGTGGATTTATTAGCCTGACGGCATAGCGACGTTTCAGCTGAAACGTCGCTATGCCATCCTGCTAATAAATCCACCATTTTTTGCATCCAATTGTGGAGTGCTGCAGAATTCATTTACAATATACAGCAGAGGTATGGAGTGACCCGGCACTAGCAGGACTAAGGCTACGATGTCAGTATAATGGAGCTATGGTGGAGTGCATGTGTAACCCCGTATTGGTGCCAATATAGGAGGTGCAAAGTCTCAATGTATAGCGATGAATGAAGTATCAAGGAAAAGAGACTGCACTCACCAATGGCAACAGAGCTTTATTGCAGCATTACAGGTAGCAAGAACAGGTGGATGGAGGGAGGCAGGGGATATACACCAGGACAGGCTGTTTCACGCCAGCTTCAAGAAGCACTGTGCCTGGCGTGAAACAGCCTGTCCTGGTGTACGTCCCCCGCCTTCCTCCATCCACCTGTTCTTGCTACCTGTAATGCTGCAATAAAGCTCTGTTGCCATTGGTGAGTGCAGTCTCTTTTCCTTGATACTTCGCAGAATTCATTTATTTATCTACTTTTGACCCGTAACCTGGGACAACAACCTGCTGGCACTCATCATCATTTCTTCTTTGTGGTTGTGCTGCTTCAGATTTTTCCTCTATCTATCTATCTATCTATCCATCTATCTATCTCCTAATATTCTTTAGTGACGTATTCGCGAATATTTGCATGTTCGCGTATTCGCATATTTGCGAAAATTTACTCTCCATTCTAATACAGTAAATAGTATAGGAGCTTTCTTTAGACCATGAGCTGGGAGCAGGGATGGATGAGATCACTGTGATGTGTTCTGTGGAGAAAAAAAATACGAATATTCGTAATTGCAAATATTTAGTGCTATATTCGCCATATTCGCGAATAGGCAAAACTTGCAATAAATATTCGAATTGCGAATATTCGCACTCAACATTAGTGTACTATAAAGGCAGAGACGAGGAATGTAACTTAGCAAAAGAAAAACTCACAGTTCTCTTTACTGAAAACTAGTAACACTTCCTAAACAGAGGCTCAAGCCTGGCAAAGATTTTTCTTTTTGGTGTAATCTGTAGCTGTATAAAGGCTTTTTGTGTATGATTTCTTTATCGCATAGATCAGTGGTCTCCAACCTGCAGACCTCCAAATGTTGCAATACTACAACTCCCAGCATGCCTGGACAGCCGTTGGCTGTCCGGGCATGCTGGGAGTTGTAGTTTTGCAACATCTGGAGGTCCACAGGTTGGAGACCACTGGCATAGATGGACCTGCTTGGCTCACATTATTATCAATCCACTAGTATGAACTAGGGATCGACCGATTATCGGTATGGCCGATATTATCGGCCGATAATCACGATTTTGGGCATTATCGGTATCGGCAATTACCTTGCCGATAAGCCGATAATGCAACGCCCTCCCCACCGCCCCCACCACACCGCGAACGCCCCCCCGACCCACCGCACCGCGTCGCACCCCCACCGCCCCGGCCCCATTGCCTCCCCCATCCCAGGTTTTATAATTACCTGTTCTTGGGACCCACGCTTCTTCTTGCGCCTGCTGCGTCCTGCGTTATGCTGTGCGCAGTGACGTGATGTGTGCGACGTGATGTCACCGTCAGTGCGCACAGTGACAGTTCAGGAGGACGCCACCGGAGCCAGATGTAGAGTGGACCCCGGGAACAGGTAATTATAAAACCGGGGATGGGGGAGGCAATGGGGCCGGGGCGGTGCGGCGTGACGGGGCGGTCGCGGTGTGGCAGGTCGGGGGGGCAGTGGCGGTGATAGGTCTCAGGACCCCCGGACAGGCAGGGGGAGAGAAGCGGGTTGCAGCGGCGGTCTATGGCACCGCAAAAGCCACTGCAGTACATTGAATTAAAGCGCCCGCTTTCGATCCCTAGTATGAACCCTTTCTGGTGCAACAGTTCACAGTCTCTCATGTTGTAGCTCAAACACAGGAGGCTCTTGTCTGCTTGTCTCCGCTCAGATGCAGCAAATTTAATCCGCTTGTCCCAATGGTTGCTATACTAGGCCTGGTCAGAAGCCTAGCTGGGTCTTAGTTTAGGGTTAGGAAACTGTTCATCTTACTTCCACAGACTATACTATCTACCATCTTTTACAAAGAGGATTATGTACTTGTTTTTTCACATCAAGCTTACATGAAGCTATCACTACATGCTGATCTGAATTGAACGCTCATAACCCCTTAAGGACCACGCCCATTTTAACCTTAAGGACCAGACCAAATTTAATACCAATTGAGCATTGTCTATATGCCAATGTGAGTATTGTTACTGACCATGTCCATAGTCAGCACAAAAATACAACCACATTTTCTGATGGCTACTTCCAGTAGGATAATGCACCATGTCAAAAAGCTTACATCATCTCATACGTGGCAACAAGGTCACTGGATTCCAATGGCCTCCATAGTCACCAGATCTCAATCCAATATTAACTCACCTCTGGGATGTGGTGGAACGGGAGATTCTAATCATGGAGGTGCATCGACAGATTTTCAGCAACTATGTAATGTCATCAAGCCCATTTGTACCAAAATCTCTGAGGAATGTTTCCAGCCCCTTATGGAAAGTATACCATGAAATATGAAGGAAAAAAGGGGGTCCAACCCAGTACTAGCAAGATGTATCTAATAAAGTGGTCAGTGAGTTTATACATCGACTTCATTGCATTATATTGTTTGTTGTTGTCAACCCAAAAGCAATGGACCAAACTGGAAAATGATTGTCTCCAAAATCATCTCCAAATCTAGTGTCTTCTGCTGAATTTTAGGAAGATTCTTAGGTATAGAGGAAGGCCAGACCAACCCTGAAAGCAACATACTTAAAGTGTACCTGTTATTTGCAAAAACTTTTTATAGAATGTAGATAAAAACATTATATGTGTATTTGTAAGATACATTAGTTACAATTCGGGGGAGATTTATGAAAACATGTTCAGAGGAAAAGTTGCTTAGTTGCCCATAGCAACCAATCAGATCGCTTCTTTCATTTTTGAAAAGGTCTCTAAAAAATAAAAGAAGCAATCTGATTGGTTGCTATGGGCAACTCAGCTATTTCTCCTCTGGACAGGTTTTCATAAATCTCTCCCAAAATATGTATATATATTTTTTAAATAAAGATTTTTATTACATTTTTAGCAAATACAAAGAGAAAAAACACCTGGAATAGATATATAACACAAAACCTTAGGGTAGTACATAGGATTGCATCAACAGGCAGGTAACAGGTATTGGGTGAAAAATAGTAATAAAAGTCATAGAAGCACGCTATGTTACAGTCAAGTGGATGATTGTCTCAGAGTTGCAAGGGCAGTGAGGAAACGATAAGCGCAGTCCTCATGTTCACCCGATATCAAAGAAAGCAAGTTGCAATCACCTAAGGATTAAAACCAAAAAGGGGAAAGGACTAAGACCTAGGTCGTCTTCAAGCAGGCGAGGGGAAAAGAAAAGCAAGGAAAGAGAGAGGAACAACAGGAAGGATGGGGGAAGACAGGCACAGCAGAAGAGAGGGAGATGGACTTACCTCGCAATGGAATAACAGTCAGGCAGCCGAGACACAGGAGGCGGGGGGGTAGATATGTGGTGGGCAAACATAGACTGTGGTCCGGGATAGGCAGGTACGGCGTGTGACCTAGGTATCAGGTATCAATCGGCCAGGTGTAAGGACGCAAAGTCTGTGGAGGCCAGGAAGGAGATCCAGAGACCCAAAACCGCGTGCAAAATGTGAGGACAAGCAGGTCTCTGTACACTGAGGACAAGCAGGGCTCTGTACACTGAGGACAAGCAGGGCTCTGTAAACTGAGGACAAGCCGGGCTCTGTACACTGAGGACAAGCAGGGCTCTGTACAATGTGGACAAGCAGGGATCTTTACACTCAGGACAAGCAGGGATCTGTACACTGAGGACAAGCAGGGCTCTGTACACTGTGAACAAGCAGGGCTCTGTTCACTGAGGACAAGCAGGGCTCTGTACACTGAGGACAAGCAGGGCTCTGTATACTGAGAGCAAGCAGGGCTCTGTACGCTGAGGACAAGCAGGGCTCTGTATACTGAGAACATGCAGGGCTCTGTGCAGTGAGGACAAACAATGCTCTGTCCAGTGAGGACAAGCAGGGCACACTGTATAATTGGGACAAGCAGGGCTCTGTGTATTTGGCTCTGTGACACACTCACTATCACACATCAGGATGAATGATAAGCCAGGAGCTTGCACAGAGCCCTGATTCTCCTGCCCTCACTTCATGTATTTTGTCACTGCACAGAGACACACCGGCAATAGCTGCAGGGAAAAAACTTTTTTTCACCCACACACTCTGTACACTGTACACTGAGGACAAGCAGGGCTCTGTAGACTGAGGAAAAGCAGGGTTCTGTGTGCTAAAAACTAGCAGGGCTCTGTACACTGAGGACAAGCAGGACTCTGTACACTGAGAACAAGCAAGGCTCTATACACTGGGGACAAGCAGCGCTCTGTACACTGAGGACAAGCAGGGCTCTGTAAACTGAGGACAAGCAGGGCTCTGTGCACTGAGGACAAGCAGGGCTCTGTACACTGAAGACAAGCAGGGCTCTGTACACTGAGGACAAGCAGGGCTCTGTACACTGAGAACAAGCAGGGCTCTGTACACTGAGGACAAGCAGAGCTCTGTATACTGAGGACACGCAGGGCTCTGTGCAGTGAGGACAAGCAAGGCTCTGTCCAGTGAGGACAAGCAGGGCACTGTATAATTGGGACAAGCAGGGCTCTGTGTAATTAGGCTCTGTGATACACTCCCTATCACACATCAGGATGAATGATAAGCCAGGAGCTTGCACAGAGCCCTGCTTCTCCTGCCCTCACTTCATGTATTTTGTCTCTGCACAGAGACACACAGGCAATAGCTGCAGGGAAAAGACATTTTTTCACCCACACATATACACATTTTTTTTAACCAATGTATATTACATATATACATATAATATTATTATCTACATTATTGTAATGTCCGTTTATTTGTTTTTGTATTTTTCTGTTTAGGTGTGTATTCACAAACTAGTTTGTTCAGAGCAGTTTGCTATTCCACCTGGATAGAGAATAGTTAATGCTCTGAGCAAATGAGAACTCGAGTGGAGTTATTTAGCCAGAGTTCTCCTGCATTCTGGTGCTGGTTATTGAGTGCAATACTACCATTCTGTTTGTGCTATATTCTGACTATGTCTGCTTGAGCATTTACCTTGTATTCATCTTTTCATTTTATCTGGGTTTTTAGCCATTGTAATATAGCATTCTCATTGTATTTTAGTCTGTGTTACATTAGTCGGTTTTAGGATTATGTTTGTTTGTTCTGCTCTGTCTGTGTTCACACTGAGTCTAGCTTGTACCATGTGCTCTGCATGTTATTTTTCTGGAGTCTATTCAGACTTATTCGTTTCTAGTCTAGTGTTTCATGTTCTATATTTCTGTTTAATACTAGGTCAGCATTTTGTCCACACGGTGGAGTGTGTCCTCTGGCCAGTAGCCTATTTGGCTTTATTATATTTGGCTACTCCTTTAGTGGAGTGGGGAGTCCAGTTTGTATGTTCTGTGTCCCAGTGTGAACAGTGTACTATATTTATATCATGTTTGGTTGATCTGATCTTTGTCCTTTGTACTTGTACCTGCTTGTGATAGTTTTTAGAAACTTACCTGTTCAGTTTAGTGTTTTTGCTCTCAGTTCTTCTGTTTATCCCCTTCATCTCCTGGATTCTGCTGTATACTCCTATCATGCCTAGTCTTGTTCATTTTATCATGTCTGCCGTTTATCTGCTATCCGCTATATTCTGCATGTTGATGTTTCTGTTCTGTCTGGTATATCTGGTTGTCTAGTTGTTTTCTGTTTCTGGCCTGTGACCGACTATGTATATTATGTATTTTTACGCCACTGCACTTTAGCGCAGAAAGGGACCGGCGCCCAGTTGTCGATTCATCGTTTAGGATGGATGGGCAAGTAGGCAGGGAGAGTCTTTATAGGGTCAGTTAGGGCTCACTCTCCCTGTCCCCTGGTCTGTCCCTGACAATTATATAATAATTTTTTTTTGCAAATGACAGATACGTTTTAATCTCTAGCAATATAAATATAATTTACATTTTCTAAATTGATTTATATATTTGATGTCACTGTCTATAACAAAAAAAAGTCTATAACAAAAAAAAACACAGACACAGGGATTTAATATATATTTGTGTTACTGGATAGTAGAGAGGACACAAACTGCAGGCAGCTTTTCTTCTGTCGCTCTGCAGTCATAGGAACACAACATAATCACATTTTAATGATGTTTTTTTTCCCTTGATGGCTACAAATAGAACTTGGTAAAAGTTCCCTATAAAATATTGTTTGATTCTCGCCTACAGAGCAATAACTTCATGAGGATCTTTCATAGACACCACAGATGAAAAATAGGGTGGAATTAAAAGCAGCGTGTCTAATTAATGGTCCCCGTCTTCTGTTGGCTTAGGAGCTCAATAAAGAACAGTTCAATTTAATTGGAGAAGTTGGAAACATTGATGTCAAAAGTTGGAATTTAAGACAAATGTTTCCTCCTGTCTGCGATAAAAGCCGCCGTCCGACTAAATTAGCACAGCGAAGCGATGAAAGGCTGGAGAATCCGGGTGGCATTCTGATCTGATAACTGCGCCAGAGAACAATAGTTTAACAGCGATGATAGAAACAGGCTTAAAGGATAATTGAAATAATGGGCAATTTGGGGAAGATTGTACATATAATAGCCAAACCATTATAAAAAATTTCACAAGAGCAAATGAGCTGGACAGAGTGCATCAGGGCTGTTTTGTAACCTAGGAAACAGTAGTAAAAGGGTCCTAGTGTTCCGTAAAAGGAATCATTTGTAAAATTCCCAATTTTTGTGTATAATAGGGAACATCATTAGAATGGAACGTTCTGCTCTTTAGTTTTGAGATTCATCATCACCGTCATTAGTATAACATAAAGAGAAGATTGACTTTCACAACCAATTGTTTTATTGCTGCAAAGTATCTAAAATAGAAAAAAAAAAACTTTGCCTTAATTAAAAATTTCCTTTCATTTAGCGTGTACAGATCCTATACAGACCTAGGTGTCTCCATAGTAACAGACTACAAATTTGGTGTTGTTTGATCCTGCAGTCAACACAACAGCAAAGGGGGGGGGGGGGAGGGGATCAGCCAACAAGTAACTCATATTGGGGGCATACCACATATAAATACACAAGAAAAATAAAAGGAAACACGCCATAAACGATGCACACCCAAGAAAAAAATACAATATACTTAAAGTTTATTGAGTAACATAAACATAAAGGTACATCACATCTCAAAACACTTAACCCCATAAAGACCAAGGACGTACCGGTACGTCCTGAGTCCTTTCCCTTTCATAGCGGATCGGGCCCGGCCTCTAACAACGGCCGAGACCCGTGGCTAATAGCGCGCGGAAGTAATCGTGGTGCCATGCGCTATTAACCCTTTAGATGCGGCGTTCAAAGTTGAACGCTGCGTCTAAAGTGAAAGTGAAACCATGCCGGTTAGCTCAGGGAGCTGTTCAGGACCACCGTGGCGAAATTGCGGCATCCCGAACAGCTGCAGGACACGAGGAGGGTCTCCTACCTTGCCTCCTGGTGTCCGATCGCCGAATGACTGCTCAGTGCCTGAGATCCAGGCATGAGCAGTCAAGCGGCAGAATCATCGATCAATGTAAAAGATCAGTGTGTGCAGTGTTATAGGTCCCTATGGGAGCTATAACACTGCAAAAAAAAAGCGAATAAAGATCATTTAACACCTCCCCTATTAAAAGTTTGAATCACCCCCCTTTTCCCATAAAAAAAAAAAAAACTGTGTAAATAAAAATAAAAATAAACATATGTGGTATTGCCGCATGCGGAAATGACCAATTAAACTGCACGGTCAATGGCGTACGTGCAAAAAAATTCCTAAGTCCAAAATGGTGTATTTTTGGTCACTTTTTATATCATGAAAAAATGAATAAAAGGTCATCAACAAGTCCAATCAATACAAAAAGGGTACCACTAAAAACTTCAGATCACGGCGCAAAAAATGAGCCCTCATACCGCCCCATATGTGGAATAATAAAAAAGTTATAGGGGTCAGAAGATGACAATTTTAAACGTATACATTTTCCTGCATGTAGTTATGATTTTTTTCAGAAGTACGGCAAAATCAAACCTATATAAGTAGGGTATCATTTTAATCGTATGGACCTACAGAATAAAGATAAGGTGTCATTTTTACCAAAACTGCGTAGAAACAGAAGCCCCCAAAAGTTACAAAAGGGCATTTTTTTCTATTTTGTCTCACAATGTTTTTTTTTTCCGTTTTTCCGTAGATTTTTGGGTAAAATGACTGACATCATTACAAAGTAGAATTGGTGGTGCAAAAAGTAAGCCGTCATATGGATTTTTAGGTGCAAAATTGAAAGGGTTATGATTTTTTAAAGGTAAGGAGGAAAAAACGAAAATGGAAAACCCCCTGGTCCTTAAGGGGTTAAAAAGTTCCAGAAGATATCTTACCTATTACTGAAGAAGACCAATATTGGTCACTGCCTGGACACCCTGTACATGATAATCAAACAACTACTAAACCTCCATATAGCAGCACTGTTACCAAATCTATAAACACTATAATAAATCATTTGATCACCAAAGATATAATAATTAAGTGCATAGTGCAAGATACATGGTGAACAACCAAATGCATGGAATAAGAATATAGAAACAGTGATTACTTAAAGCTAACAACCAATGAGATAATACATACTTGGCAATGCTAAAAAAAGAACAACATAGGAGGATAGAGCAAAAGATGGTAAGCTGTAGGTATGGGTTCTTCAGAAGCTTCAGTAGACCCCGTACCTACATCTGACCATCTTTTGCTCTATCCTCCTATTTTTTTGTTCTATATTCAGCATTAGATGTGATGTCCCTTTATAGTTGTGTTACTCAATAAGCTTTAAATGCATTGTCATTTTTTGGGGTGTGCATTGTTTATGGTGGGTTTACTTTTTTTCTTGCAGCCACACTCCATTTCATTTGACACCTTTTTCTTGTACAACAAGGGGGCATCCTTTTCATTTAGAGGAAAGAAGGTTTCTACACCAGCACAGATGAGGGTTCTTTACTGTAAGAGCAGTGAGACTGTGGAATTTTCTCCCGGAGGAGGTGGTCATGGGGAACTCGGTAAAAGAGTTCAAAAGGGGTCTGGATAATAACATCGCTGGTTATGGATACTGGATTTATAGGGACAGAACTTTGATCCAGGGATTTATTCTGATGCCATATTTGTAGTTGGAAAGGAATTTTTACCTCTAGTATGAGGGTTTTTTGCCTTCCTCTGGATCAACTCAGCAGAGACTCATTAGGGATCTAGGTTGAACTTGATGGACTCTTGCCTTTTTTCAACATTATGAACTATGTTACTATGTTACTATGCACATAGGATAGATTAACAAGGGTAAGGGGACAGATGATTGGCAATGTGACATTCAGACTACACTGAATTGTGTTTGTAGTCTGCTACTGTCAGGGATTGCTTGAGGTGATGCAATAACATATGAGTGACCGCTGCTGCATATGCTGAGGGCCGGCGCAAGAGATTCACACCAGACAGGATGTTGGTATAATATCTCCTTACTCAGCATACTCACAAAGGAGCTGCCCAAGGAGTTCTGTTTAATTCAGGAAGCACATTTGGTTTGTACATTCGAAAAAAGAGTAGGGTTAGTTATGATGTCAAAAATCAGCATGTTACATTTTGATTGGTTATTTGAGCTTTATCTCTGTATATATTAGCATATTCTGTAGTTTATTTCTTTCTTCGCTAAAGTTCATTTATGCAGCCCTCTCGCTCTAATACTGGAAAATTCTTGTATAATCTGCATCTTCCTCAAATGTTTTGACTTCCAACATCTCATCTTGGGCCTTCTGGCGTCATTCCAAGGTTTCTTAGTCATGAGCAGATTGCAAGCTCAGGAACATGGTGCGTAGTTTAAAAGTAGGTAACATATTTTTTTTAGCATTAGAAATGACATATAAATATATAAGTATTTATATATATATATATATATATATATATATATATATATATATATATATATATAGATATGGCTAGTCAGAATCATTTTAATCAACTTGACATTACCAGAGAGACATATATGCCTGTATAGGAGCTGTAGGCAGAAAATTATAGGTTTTCTTAAAGAAGATTGCCAGACGGCATAATCTATGGTGGAACTGAAAATTTGTCACAGGTAATCTGGTCTAGACAAGGGGTGGTCTTCTGAAGAAGGTGGTCTTTTGGAGATGTTTCCCTGTATTTGTTTCATTTTAGATGCAACAGAACAATAAAAAGGGTGTTTCTAGTATTAGGAAAATGCTGCTTTTTTTTTTTTTTTTTTCAAAAACCAGCACCACCCCTGTCTACAGGTTGTGTGTAGTATTGCAGCTTAGTCCCATTGGCTTCAATGGAGCTTAGCTACAAGACCAAACACAAACAGGAGTGCTGCTGAAGCAGCGTTTTTCTAATCTGGGACCACCTCTTTAAAACAATACTTGTAAAAGTGATATTTGCCTAATGTTTTAATTAATAGTTTTTCCATTTACTAATTCTCTGTGTATGCCCCTGTTTTCTAGATTTATGCTTCCTGTCATTGAATGATACACATATTTGCTTAAAGTGAAGTTTGGGGCATATAAACTAACCATAGTCTGTGTATTGTGTGTAGACTAGTAATCCAGCATTACTTTTACCTTCTTTATTCCAGTTGTAATTACCCCAAGAAACACTTTTCTTTGCAGTCACTGACTATGTCCTCCTGCCGCCACGCCTATCCCCTATACCTTAGTGCTGGGACTGCTGTGTGATTGGCACACAGGTCCCAGCGCATGCGCCCCCTTTGATTTTTATGTGTGCGCCGACTGACAGGAATTTATACAGCAATGGCTGGCTCCCCCGGTCAGCACTAGCTCCTGCTGTCTGACATCGCCGCTGGTACAATGCTAGAGGCAAGGAGCGAGTGAGCTCTCTAGGATTGCACAGGCGCACAGAGATGCGAAACAGCGGGAGCGGGTGCTTGGTGGGGAAGCAATAACAGTGCCCGTTCTCCTCTTCTTTGTGTGTGCCTTCATTCACTAGAGGCAGAGAGCTCACTCGCTTCCCGCCTTTAGCATTGTACCGGCTGCGATGTCAGACAGCAGGA
Source organism: Hyla sarda (assembly GCF_029499605.1). Taxonomy (NCBI): domain Eukaryota; kingdom Metazoa; phylum Chordata; class Amphibia; order Anura; family Hylidae; genus Hyla; species Hyla sarda. Next base: position 341,735,461 of record NC_079193.1, on the reverse strand, counting down.
GCGAGTGCTGGCCGGGGGAGCCAGCCATTTCTGTGTAAATTCCTGTCAGTCGGTGCACACATAAAAATCAAAGGGAGCGCATGCGCTGGGACCTGTGTGCCAATCACACAGCAGTCCCAGTGCTGAGGTATAGGGGATTCTTTGGATAGGCGTGACCAGGGGTTCACAATGCCCCGTGGTCACCATGCCTATCAGTGACTACAAAGAAAAGGTTTTTTTGTGTTAATTACAACTGGAATAAAGAAGGTAAAAGTAACACTGGATTACTAGTCTACACACATTACACAGACTATGGTTAGTTTATATGCCCCAAACTTCATGACAGTTGTGCTTTAAGATCACATGATGGTCACATGATGCTCTGTAATGCATGTCATTTGTGGGCGGGCGCACATATGTTTGTGCACATTCTAAATGGAATAACCATGTCGCATTAAAACATCAATCCGCAGTAACAAATGTATCATAGACGAAAATGTAAAACCGAATTCATATAGAGCAACGATAAATAAATAGCAAAATGTACAAATCATAAATGTATAAAACTTTGCAAGGAGCAATTTATCCTGTGTTAGAAATATGATTTAAAGGGGTATTCTGACATCAGGTAAAAAAATAAATTGCAGAAGCACATAGAAGCATATAGCAGATCTTACCTGTCTGCCACCATTTTAAAACCAACAAAATCTGTTTTGTTTTGTGATGGCCTCTTACTAAGATAATACTTGTACTTTTGGGATGACCAGTTGTTTTGTACTACAGAATGCAATGGTTTCCATCAGTTCTTCCTCACAGTCCTCCCACCCTGCCTACTTCCCTCCTACAGTAGTCATGTCAGTTCTTCACCAGATCTGCTGCAGAACATTGCTCTACACAGCAATGCACCTGTCTTTAAAGGCACCTGTATGCATTTCCTGTCTGCTCCTCTGCCTGTGATATTGTTCAGCACAAGCATGCTGTAAACACCCCTAATCCTCCTTTAATTTCACAGTAAAGATACATATATATATATATATATATATATATGTGTGTATATGACAGGGATATGGTGATGAAGGCTGTAGGGGCTGGTCAGAGGTGATGATATCACTCAGGGGTGGGGCTAGAGCTCAGATAAAAGATACAGCCACCCCTCCTGAGGCAGCAGAGGGTGATGTGTTGTCTCAGGAGAGAGGAATGAGCAGGGGAGCTGCTAAGACATCACCACATTGACAATGAGAGGACTACACAACTTCCTGTCAGGGGTGAATCACGCAAAAACATGCTGAACCCAGTACAATTTGTGACAACACTATATTAGTAAATAATATGTCTTGGGTGATAGTTTTATTTAAAAACAATTGTATGATACTAGAATAACCCCTTTAACCATTTCTGGCACCAGTTGATTTAAAAAAAAAATTCCCAGTGGAGTACCCCTTTAAAAATTTTATATAAAAGTAATTTACAAATTTGTTTAACTTTCTGGCACCAGTTGATAAAAAAAAAAAATAAATAAAAGTTTTAAACTGGAGTACCCCTTTAACTTCTTCCTGTAAATGGACATACTATTAGATCCCAACTTACTAATAATTTAATGATGAGTTTGATTTTTTTTTTCCTGAAAATAAAGAGTTGGAATCTGGCTTGTATCGTCAATACTGACACTATTTTCTAGAAGAGAACCCATATCTTTCATGATCGTACCGTTGAGATAAATAATCATATCCACACGTTTTCCCTTATAGAACATCCTGTAGCAGACCTGCCGATTGTTCCACAACGTATAGCCCTGAGCTTCTTTTTTTCATCAATTGTATACGAGGACATCGATCCACCATTTCATTCCTGTCTTATTAAGCTCTCCAGTAGATGAAAAGTGCATCTTATAATAGTGAAGAACACTAAATAAAGACAACAAAGAGCCTGTTTAATAAATGTTGGACTCTCTAAATGGCACATCCTGACCTGTTAAGAAATAGCTCTTGACTTCACTGTCAGTGTTGTATTTAAAATTCTTCGCGATAATATAAAGATGGTGCCAGAAAGTTAAACAAATTTGTAAATTACTTCTACTTATAAATCTTAATCCTTCTAGCACTTATCAGCTGCTTTATGCTTCAGAGGAAGTTGTGTAGTTCTACCCAGTCTGCTGACACTTCTGTCTGTATTTAGAACTGTCCAGAGCAGGAGAGCTTTGCTGTGGAGATTTACTCCTGCTGTGGACAGTTCCTGACAAGGACAGAGGTGTCAGCAGAGAACACAGTGTTCAGTTTGGAAAGTAATTGTCACGATTCGGCTAGCTGGATTTGGATCCTCTGTGTTAGCGAGGGATTGGCGTGGACCATGTCGGTGGACCGGTTCTAAGATGCTACTGGTATTCACCAGAGCCCACCGCAAAGCGGGATGGTCTTGCTGCGGCGGTAGCAACCAGGTCGTATCCACCGGCAACGGCTCAACCTCGCTGACTGCTGAGAAGGCGCGGGACAGAAGGACTAGGCAGAGGCAAGGTCAGACGTAGCAGAAGGTCGGGGCAGGCGGCAAGGTTCGTAGTCAATATGGATAGCAGAAGATCTGGAAACACTGGCTTTGGACAACACTAAACGCATTCACTGGCACAAGGCAACAAGATCCGGCAAGGAAGTGCAGGGGAAGTGAGGTAATATAGCCAAGGAGCAGGGGGAAGCTAATTAAGCTGATTGGACCAGGCACCAATCATTGGTGCACTGGCCCTTCAAATCTTAGAGAGCTGGCGCGCGCGCGCCCTAGAGAGCGGAGCCGCGCGCGTCAGCACATGACATCCGGGGACGGGTAAGTGACTTGGGATGCGATTCGCGAGCGGGCGCGTCCCGCTATGCGAATCTCATCCCCGCCGGCAAAGTCAGTGCAGCGCTCCCGGTCAGCGGGTCTGACCGGGGTGCTGCAGAGAGAGAGACGCCGTGAGCGCTCCGGGGAGGAGCAGGTACCCGGAGCGCTCGGCGTAACAGTACCCCCCCCCCCCCTTAGGTCTCCCCCTCTTTTTGTCTCCTTGTCCCTTCAAAAGAGACAACAACATAGTCTCCTTCTGAAAAAAGAAATTCTGGGTAGCTATACCAGCAGCAGGAAGTTCAGAAGAAGTGGGAATGGGGAGGGGGGGCAGAGGGTGAAGCTTGTCACGGGGCAGAGTGTCACCAGGACGGGGGCTATGAGGAGGCACGGTACAGTCAAGATAGGCCTTGGGGAGGCTAGGCACAGGAGGAGACACTGAGGCCCGACAGACGGGACTGGGAGCCGATGTGAGGCATCTCTTACGGCAAGCAGGGCCCCAATTCTTGATCTCCCTGGTGGTCCAGTCAAGGGTGGGAGAATGATGCTGGAGCCATGGAAGACCAAGGAGGACTTTAGAGGTGCAATTGGGAAGGACGAACAATTCGATCTTTTCGTGATGGGGTCCAATGCACATTAAGAGGGGTTCTGTGCGGTAACGCACAGTACAGTCCAACTTCACTCTGTTGACCGAAGAAATGTAGAGCGGCTTGACGAGACGGGTCACCGGGATGCAGAACTTATTCACCAAAGAGTCCAGAATACAATTTCCAGAAGCACCAGAGTCCAAGCAGGCCACGGCTGAGAGGGAGGAGTTGGCAGAAAGAGAAATCCGCACGGGCACAGTGAGACGTGGAGAAGCAGACTTCGTACCAAGGAACGCCACATCCACGTGAGCTGGGTGCGTGCGTGCGTTTCCTAGACGTGGAGGACGAATAGGGCAATCCACCAAGAAATGTTCAGTACTAGCGCAGTACAGACATGGATTTTTTTCCCTACGGCGAGTCCTCTCTTCATGGGTCAGGCGAGACCGATCAACTTGCATAGCCTCCTCGGCTGGAGGCACAGGCGTAGATTGCAAAGGATACTGTGGGAGAGGTGCCCAGAGATCAAGGTCTTTTTCCTGGCGGAGCTCCTGGTGTCTCTCAGAAAAACGCATGTCAATGCGGGTGGCCAAATGGATAAGTTCTTGCAGGTTGGCAGGAATCTCTCGTGCGGCCAGCACATCCTTGATGTTACTGGATAGGCCTTTTTTAAAGGTCGCGCAGAGAGCCTCGTTATTCCAAGATAATTCGGAAGCGAGAGTATGAAATTGGATGGCGTACTCGCCTACTGAAGAATTACCCTGGACCAGGTTCAGCAGGGCAGTCTCGGCAGAAGAAGCTTGGGCTGGTTCCTCGAAGACACTACGGACTTCAGCGAAGAAGGACTGGACTGTAGCAGTGGCAGGATCATTGCGGTCCCAGAGCGGTGTGGCCCAAGACAAAGCCTTTCCAGATAGAAGACTCACTACAAACGCCACCTTAGACCGTTCTGTAGGAAATTGGTCCGACAACATCTCCATATGCAGGGAACATTGAGACAAAAATCCACGGCAGAGTCTAGAGTCCCCATCAAATTTGTCCGGCAGGGACAAGCGGAGGCTAGGAGCGGCCAGTCGCTGCGGAGGAGGTGCAGGAGCTGGCGGAGGAGATGGTTGCTGCTGTAGCAGTGGCAGAAGTTGCTGTAACGTGGCGGTCAACTGCGACAGCTGCTGTCCTTGTTGGGCGATTTGCTGCGATTGCTGAGCGACCACAGTGGATAGGTCAGCGAGACTTGGCAGCGGCACCTCAGCGGGATCCATGGCTGGATCTACTGTCACGATTCGGCTAGCTGGATGTGGATCCTCTGTGTCAGCGAGGGATTGGCGTGGACCGTGTCTGTGGACCGGTTCTAAGATGCTACTGGTATTCACCAGAGCCCGCCGCAAAGCGGGATGGTCTTGCTGCGGCGGTAGCAACCAGGTCGTATCCACCGGCAACGGCTCAACCTCGCTGACTGCTGAGAAGGCGCGGGACAGAAGGACTAGGCAGAGGCAAGGTCAGACGTAGCAGAAGGTCGGGGCAGGGGGCAAGGTTCGTAGTCAAAGTGGATAGCAGAAGATCTGGAAACACTGGCTTTGGACAACACTGAACGCTTTCACTGGCACAAGGCAACAAGATCCGGCAAGGTAGTGCAGGGGAAGTGATGTGATATAGCCAAGGAGCAGGTGGAAGCTAATTAAGCTAATTGGACCAGGCACCAATCATTGGTGCACTGGCCCTTTAAACCCTAGAGAGTGGAGCCGCGCGCGCCAGCACAGCCGGGGACCGGGACGGATAAGTGACTTGGGATGCGATTCGCGAGCGGGCGCGTCCCGCTATGCGAATCGCATCCCCGCCGGCAAAGTCAGTGCAGCGCTCCCGGTCAGCGGGTCTGACCGGAGCGCTGCAGAGAGAGAGACGCCGTGAGCGCTCCGGGGAGGAGCAGGGACCCGGAGCGCTCGGCGTAACAGTACTACACAACTTCCTCTGGAACATACAGCAGCTGATTAGTACCGGAAGGGTTAAGATTTTTAATATTGAAGTAATTTACAAATCTGTATAACTTTATGGCACCAGTTGATTTAAAAACATTTTTTTTTCCACTGGAGTACCCCTTTAATTTAACCAAGCTGAGATGAGTAAGTTTTGCATACTGATCAAGTGTGATAGGATTTTTCTGTCCCTCTGGGCTAGCCTTACATTGGATGGTCCACTTTCGGGTCCATTTTGTTGATGCCACCTACATAATGTATGATGCACAGTCATATAGGGGGAGATTTATCAAAACCTGTCGTGACTAAAAGTTGCTGTGTTGCTCATAGCAACCAATTAGCTTGCTTCTTTCATTTTTTAAAAGGCCTCAGAAAAGTGAAAGCAGCGATCTGATTGGTTGCTATGAGCAACACAGCAACTTTTACTCTGGACAGGTTTTGATAAATCTCCCCCATTGTGTACAAGTAAAAGTATAATAATATTGTACTCACTGTAACATGTATATAACTTATGGGAATAAAAGGGTCAGAAATAAAAGAAAACCAATATGGATGAATAAAAATGTTAAGGGGGCAATAAATGACAAAAAAAAAAAAGCATTTAAACAACTAAAACAGGACGGCATTAAGGAAGCATTAAAAAGCTATAAAGAAAAATGTAAAATATGTAAAAAACAGATAAAAGCCGCAAAAGCAGAGACAGAAAGACTCATTGCCAAAGAGAGTAAAACTAACCCCAAAATATTTTTTTAACTATATAAATACCAAAAAGGTTAAAAATGGAAGTGTAGGCCCTTTAAAAAATTATGAAGAAGAAATTATAAACGGGGATCAGAAAAAAGCAAATATATTAAACAAATTCTTCTCCACTGTATACACCGAGGGAAATGAAATGCCAGGTGAAATACAACGAGATAAGATAAACTCCCCAGTACAGGTCACCTGTGTAAACCAGGAAGAAGTACAGTGCCGCCTACAAAAATCAAAATAGACAAATCACCAGGTCCAGATGGCATTCACCCCCGTGTTCTAATAGAATTAAGTAATATAATAGCCAGACCCCTATTTTTAATATTCTGGGACTCTATAGTAACACGGACTGTTCCCCAGGACTGGCGCATGACAAACGTGGGACCAATATTTAAAAAGGGGCCAAAAGGTAACCCAGGGAATTATAGGCCTGTTAGTTTAACCTCCGTTGTATGTAAATTGTTTAAGTGTTTTCTAAGAGATGCTATTTTGGAATATCTTGATACAAATAAATGTATGACCCCATATCAGCATGGCTTTATGAGGGAACGGCCCTGTCAAACCTGATCAGCTTTTATGAGGAGGTGAGCTCCAGACTGCACCAGGGGAATCGCTGGATGTCGTATATCTGGATTTTTCCAAAGCATTTGATACGGTGCCACATAAAAGGTTGGTGTATAAAATGAGAAGGATTGGGCTGGGGGAGAATGTGTGTAAGTGGGTAAGTAACTGGCTCAGTGATAGGAAACCGAGGGTGGTTATTAATGGTACTTATTCTGATTGGGTGACTGTTACTAGTGGGGTTGCACAGGGGGTCAGTCTTGGGTCCTGTTCTATTTAATATATTTATTAATGGCCTTGTAGAGGGGTTGAATAATAAAGTAGCAATCTTTGCAGATGATACTAAACTCTGTAAAGTGGTGAACACAATAGAGGACAGTACATTGTTACAAATGGATCTGGATAGGTTGGAGGTTTGGGCTGGGAAGTGGCAGATGAGGTTCAACACTGATAAATGTAAGGTAATGCACACGGGGAGGAAAAATCCAGGCTGGGATTATGTATTAAATGGGAGAACACTTGGGACAACTGACATGGAAAAGGACTTAGGAGTCTTAGTTAACAGTAAATTTATCTGTAGTGACCAGTGTCAGGCAGCTGCTGCCAAGGCAAATAAAATCATGGGGTGTAGATGCCCATGACAAGGAAATAATTCTACCACTGTACAAATCACCAGTCAGACCACACATGGAATACTGTGTACAGTACTGGGCACCAGTGTACAAGAAAGATATTGTTACGCCGAGCGCTCCGGGTCCCCGCTCCTCCCCGGAGCGCTCGCCACATCCTCGCTACTGCAGCGCCCCGGTCAGATCCACTGACCGGGTGCGCTGCGATACCGCCTCCAGCCGGGATGCGATTCGCGATGCGGGTGGCGCCCGCTCGCGATGCGCACCCCGGCTCCCGTACCTGACTCGCTCTCCGTCGGTCCTGTCCCGGCGCGCGCGGCCCCGCTCCCTAGGGCGCGCGCGCGCCGGGTCTCTGCGATTTAAAGGGCCACTGCGCCACTGATTGGCGCAGTTGTTCTAATTAGTGTGTTCACCTGTGCACTCCCTATGTATACCTCACTTCCCCTGCACTCCCTCGCCGGATCTTGTTGCCATTGTGCCAGTGAAAGCGTTTCCTTGTGTGTTCCTAGCCTGTGTTCCAGACCTCCTGCCGTTGCCCCTGACTACGATCCTTGCTGCCTGCCCCGACCTTCTGCTACGTCCGACCTTGCTCTTGTCTACTCCCTTGTACCGCGCCTATCTTCAGCAGTCAGAGAGGTTGAGCCATTGCTAGTGGATACGACCTGGTTACTACCGCCGCTGCAAGACCATCCCGCTTTGCGGCGGGCTCTGGTGAATACCAGTAGTAACTTAGAACCGGTCCACTAGCACGGTGCACGCCAATCCCTCTCTGGCACAGAGGATCCACCTCCTGCCAGCCGAATCGTGACAGTAGATCCGGCCATGGATCCCGCTGAAGTTCCACTGCCAGTTGTCGCCGACCTCACCACGGTGGTCGCCCAGCAGTCGCAACAGATAGCGCAACAAGGCCACCAGCTGTCTCAACTGACCGTGATGCTACAGCAGCTACTACCACAGCTTCAACAATCATCTCCTCCGCCTGCTCCTGCACCTCCTCCGCAGCGAGTGGCCGCTTCCGGCCTACGACTATCCTTGCCGGATAAATTTGATGGGGACTCTAAGTTTTGCCGTGGCTTTCTTTCACAATGTTCCCTGCACTTGGAGATGATGTCGGACCAGTTTCCTACTGAAAGGTCTAAGGTGGCTTTCGTAGTCAGCCTTCTGTCTGGGAAAGCTCTGTCATGGGCCACACCGCTCTGGGACCGCAATGACCCCGTCACTGCCTCTGTACACTCCTTCTTCTCGGAAATTCGAAGTGTCTTTGAGGAACCTGCCCGAGCCTCTTCTGCTGAGACTGCCCTGCTGAACCTGGTCCAGGGTAATTCTTCCGTTGGCGAGTACGCCATCCAATTCCGTACTCTTGCTTCCGAATTATCCTGGAATAATGAGGCCCTCTGCGCGACCTTTAAAAAAGGCCTATCCAGCAACATTAAAGATGTTCTGGCCGCACGAGAAATTCCTGCTAACCTGCATGAACTCATTCATCTAGCCACTCGCATTGACATGCGTTTTTCCGAAAGGCGTCAGGAGCTCCGCCAGGATATGGACTTTGTTCGCACGAGGCGTTTTTTCTCCCCGGCTCCTCTCTCCTCTGGTCCTCTGCAATCCGTTCCTGTGCCTCCCGCCGTGGAGGCTATGCAAGTTGACCGGTCTCGCTTGACACCTCAAGAGAGGACACGACGCCGCATGGAGAATCTTTGCCTGTACTGTGCCGGTACCGAACACTTCCTGAAGGATTGTCCTATCCGTCCTCCCCGCCTGGAAAGACGTACGCTGACTCCGCACAAAGGTGAGACAGTTCTTGATGTCAACTCTGCTTCTCCACGCCTTACTGTGCCTGTGCGGATATCTGCCTCTACCTTCTCCTTCTCTACCATGGCCTTCTTGGATTCCGGATCTGCAGGAAATTTTATTTTGGCCTCTCTCATCAACAGGTTCAACATCCCGGTGACCAGTCTCGCCAGACCCCTCTACATCAATTGTGTTAACAATGAAAGATTGGACTGTACCGTACGTTACCGCACGGAGCCCCTCCTAATGTGCATCGGACCTCATCACGAAAAAATTGAGTTTTTGGTCCTCTCCAATTGCACTTCCGAAATTCTCCTTGGACTACCGTGGCTTCAACGCCATTCCCCAACCCTTGATTGGTCCACAGGAGAGATCAAGAGCTGGGGTACTTCTTGTTTCAAGGACTGTCTTAAACCGGTTCCCAGTACTCCCTGCCGTGACCCTGTGGTTCCCCCTGTAACCGGTCTCCCTAAGGCTTATATGGACTATGCTGACGTATTTTGCAAAAAACAAGCTGAGACTTTACCTCCTCACAGGCCTTATGACTGTCCTATTGACCTCCTCCCGGGCACTACTCCACCCCGGGGCAGAATTTATCCTCTGTCCGCCCCAGAGACTCTTGCTATGTCTGAATACATCCAGGAAAATTTAAAAAAGGGGTTTATCCGCAAATCCTCCTCTCCTGCCGGAGCTGGATTTTTCTTTGTGTCCAAAAAAGATGGCTCCCTACGTCCTTGCATTGATTACCGCGGACTTAATAAAATCACGGTAAAGAACCGCTACCCCCTACCTCTTATCTCAGAACTCTTTGATCGCCTTCAAGGTGCCCACATCTTTACCAAACTGGACTTAAGAGGTGCTTATAATCTCATCCGCATCAGGGAGGGGGACGAATGGAAAACTGCATTTAACACTAGAGATGGACACTTTGAGTATCTGGTCATGCCCTTTGGCCTGTGCAACGCCCCTGCCGTCTTCCAAGACTTTGTTAATGAAATTTTTCGTGATCTCTTCTATTCCTGTGTTGTTGTGTATCTGGACGATATTCTGATTTTTTCTGCCAACTTAGAGGAACACCGCCAGCATGTCCGCATGGTTCTTCAGAGACTTCGAGACAATCAACTTTATGCCAAAATGGAGAAATGTCTGTTTGAATGTCAATCTCTTCCTTTCCTAGGATACTTGGTTTCTGGCCAGGGACTACAAATGGACCCAGATAAACTCTCTGCCGTCTTAGATTGGCCACGCCCCTCCGGACTCCGTGCTATCCAACGTTTTTTGGGGTTCGCCAATTATTACAGACAATTTATTCCTCATTTTTCCACTATTGTGGCTCCTATCGTGGCTTTAACCAAGAAGAATGCCAATCCTAAGTCCTAGTCTCCTCAAGCGGAAGACGCATTTAAACGGCTCAAGTCTGCCTTTTCTTCTGCTCCCGTGCTCTCCAGACCTGACCCATCTAAACCCTTCCTATTGGAGGTTGATGCCTCCTCAGTGGGAGCTGGAGCGGTCCTTCTACAAAAAAATTCTTCCGGGCATGCTGTTACTTGTGGGTTTTTTTCTAGGACCTTCTCTCCGGCGGAGAGGAACTACTCCATCGGGGATCGAGAACTACTGGCCATTAAATTGGCACTTGAGGAATGGAGGCATCTGCTGGAGGGATCAAAATTTCCAGTTATCATTTACACCGACCACAAGAATCTCTCCTATCTCCAGTCTGCCCAACGGCTGAATCCTCGCCAGGCCAGGTGGTCTTTGTTCTTTGCCCGTTTTAACTTTGAAATTCATTTTCGCCCTGCCGACAAGAACATTAGGGCCGATGCTCTCTCTCGTTCCTCGGATGCTTCGGAAGTAGAGGTCTCTCCGCAACACATCATTCCTCCTGACTGTCTGATCTCCACTTCTCCAGCCTCCATCAGGCAAACTCCTCCAGGGAAGACCTTCGTTTCTCCACGCCAACGTCTCGGGATTCTCAAATGGGGTCACTCCTCCCACCTCGCTGGCCATGCGGGCATCAAAAAGTCTTTGCAACTCATCTCTCGCTTCTATTGGTGGCCGACTCTGGAGACGGATGTTGTTGATTTTGTGCGGGCCTGTACTGTCTGTGCCCGGGATAAGACTCCTCGCCAGAAGCCTGCTGGTCTCCTTCATCCTCTGCCTGTCCCCGAACAGCCTTGGTCTCTGATTGGTATGGACTTTATTACAGACTTACCCCCATCCCGTGGCAACACTGTTGTTTGGGTGGTCGTTGATCGATTTTCCAAGATGGCACATTTTATTCCTCTTCCTGGTCTTCCTTCAGCGCCTCAGTTGGCAAAACAATTTTTTGTACACATTTTTCGTCTTCACGGTTTGCCCACGCAGATCGTCTCGGATAGAGGCGTCCAATTCGTGTCAAAATTCTGGAGGGCTCTCTGTAAACAACTCAAGATTAAATTAAACTTCTCTTCTGCTTATCATCCTCAATCCAATGGGCAAGTAGAAAGAATTAACCAGGTCCTGGGTGACTATTTACGGCATTTTGTTTCCTCCCGCCAGGATGACTGGGCAGATCTTCTACCATGGGCCGAATTCTCGTACAACTTCAGAGTCTCTGAATCTTCTTCTAAATCCCCATTTTTCGTGGTGTACGGCCGTCACCCTCTTCCCCCCCTCCCTACTCCCTTGCCCTCTGGTTTGCCCGCTGTGGATGAAGTGACTCGTGATCTTTCCACCATATGGAAAGAGACCCAAAATTCTCTTTTACAGGCTTCATCTCGCATGAAAAAGTTTGCCGATAAGAAAAGAAGAGCTTCCCCCATTTTTTCTCCCGGAGACAAGGTATGGCTCTCCGCTAAATATGTCCGCTTCCGTGTCCCCAGCTACAAACTGGGACCACGCTATCTTGGTCCTTTCAAAATCTTGTGCCAAATTAATCCTGTCTCTTACAAACTTCTTCTTCCTCCTTCTCTTCGTATTCCTAATGCCTTTCATGTCTCTTTTCTTAAACCACTCATCATCAACCGTTTCTCTCCCAAACTTGTTTCTCCCACTCCTGTTTCCGGTTCCTCTGACATCTTCTCCGTAAAGGAGATACTGGCCTCCAAGACGGTCAGAGGGAAAAATTTTTTTTTGGTCGATTGGGAGGGCTGTGGTCCTGAAGAGAGATCCTGGGAACCTGAGGACAACATCCTAGACAAAAGTCTGGTCCTCAGGTTCTCAGGCTCCAAGAAGAGGGGGAGACCCAAGGGGGGGGGTACTGTTACGCCGAGCGCTCCGGGTCCCCGCTCCTTCCCGGAGCGCTCGCCACATCCTCGCTACTGCAGCGCCCCGGTCAGATCCACTGACCGGGTGCGCTGCGATACCGCCTCCAGCCGGGATGCGATTCGCGATGCGGGTGGCGCCCGCTCGCGATGCGCACCCCGGCTCCCGTACCTGACTCGCTCTCCGTCTGTCCTGTCCCGGCGCGCGCGGCCCCGCTCCCTAGGGTGCACGCGCGCCGGGTCTCTGCGATTTATAGGGCCACTGCGCCACTGATTGGCGCAGTTGTTCTAATTAGTGTGTTCACCTGTGCACTCCCTATGTATACCTCACTTCCCCTGCACTCCCTCGCCGGATCTTGTTGCCATTGTGCCAGTGAAAGCGTTTCCTTGTGTGTTCCTAGCCTGTGTTCCAGACCTCCTGCCGTTGCCCCTGACTACGATCCTTGCTGCCTGCCCCGACCTTCTGCTACGTCCGACCTTGCTCTTGTCTACTCCCTGGTACCGCGCCTATCTTCAGCAGTCAGAGAGGTTGAGCCGTTGCTAGTGGATACGACCTGGTTACTACCGCCGCTGCAAGACCATCCCGCTTTGCGGCGGGCTCTGGTGAATACCAGTAGTAACTTAGAACCGGTCCACTAGCACGGTCCACGCCAATCGCTCTCTGGCACAGAGGATCCACCTCCTGCCAGCCGAATCGTGACAGATATAGTGGAGCTGGAGAGGGTTCAAAGACGGGCAACCAGAGTAATACAGGGAAAGGGAGGACTACAGTACCCAGAAAGATTAGCAGAATTATGGTTATTTAGTTTTAAAAAAAAAGAAGGCTTAGGGGAGACCTAATTACTATGTATAAATATATCAGGGGACAGTACAGAGATCTCTCCCATGATCTATTTATACCCAGGACTGTATCTATAACAAGGGGGCATCCTCTACATCTAGAGGAAAGAAGGTTTCTACACCAGCACAGACGGGGGTTCTTTACTGTAAGAGCAGTGAGACTGTGGAATTCTCTACCAGAGGAGGTGGTCATGGTAAACTCTGTAAAATGATTTAAAAGGGGTCTGGATACATTTTTTGAGAATAATAACATTACAGGTTGTGGATTCTAGATTTATATCAACTCAGTAGGGACTCATTAGGGTTATAGGTTGAACATGATGGACTTTTCAACCTTATGAATTATGTTACTATGTTACTCAAATGGCACATTCATACAAGCACCTAGATATCAATACTATATGATACATTGACTGGCCATTTTATTAGGTACACCTAATACCGGTTGGAAGCCCTTTTGCCTTGATTCTTTATGGCATACTTTTTACATGGTACTGGAAACAGTCATCAGACTTGGCTGTGTGCTTCATTTCCCGGCTCACTGTGATCTCCGTCTCATGTCCATTATTAGCCTGTAGAGCTCGTTTAGGGAGTGAAGTGCACCTATGCCCACTCGTTCTGATGATCAATGGGGTGTGAACACTTAGGCCCAAGCTAATACATTTTTTTTATATGTCTCTGTGACACATTAAATATGTTTAATTAACTGACAGGGACATGTTAAAGGGGTACTCAGCCCCTAGACATCTTATGCCCTATCCAAAGGATAGGGAAAAAGATGTCTGATCGCAAGGGTTTCCACCTCGGGGGACCATCACAATCTCGGCTGCGGCACCCCAGACCTCTTTCATGGAGCAAACTTTGCTCCGTGCCGGATGACTGGTGATGCGGGGTTGAGGCTTGTGACGTCACGGCCATGCCCCCCTCAATGCAAGTCTATGGGAGGGGGCATGGCATCTGTCACGCCCCCTCCCATAGACTTGCATTTAGGGGGCATGGCCGTGATGCCACAAACAGGGCATGTCTGTGATGTCAGGAGCCTCCGGTGCGGCCCTTGACTCTCTAAATGAACGCCAGGTGCAGCAGGGAGATTACGGGGGTCCCCAGCGGCGGGCCCCCCACGATCAGACATCTTCTCCCCTATCCTTTGGATAGGGGGGAAGATGTCTAGGGGCGGAGTACCCCTTTAAGTTCTTTCTTGCACAGGTAAAAATATGGCCATCAAGCTCTGCTATTTAAATCCAGGAAGGTCATTCACTCAGAGTACCATCTCCTGATCCTAGATGCTCACCATATCTGGCCATCGGCTTGTTCCAGACCCCGTTCCAGATTAATCTATTGGTTTTCTTGCTTTGTATCAGTAATCTCATGTCTGGCTCAGACCTCAGCCTTGTGCAAGGTTTGACATTTGCTACAAGTATATGTTTCCATCACCATGTTTATGCACCTCACTGTTGGCTTTATGGATTTTACCCAGCATCGCCAGTCATCCGGCACGGAGCAAAGTTCGCTCCATGCACCGGATGTCTGGGGTGCTGCAGGAGAGATCGCGGGGGTCCCGCTGCTGGGATAGGGGATAAGATTTCTAGGGGCGGAGTACCCCTTTAAATCAGAATACCGCTTTAATTGGTCACATATTGATTTTCAGGGTAGCTACCTATAAGTGGCACTAGAGTCCTTTCTTTATACATTTTGCCTTGCAATGTCCTAAAAGAAAGAAAAATCATTACCCTGATTCAAGACACAACCATGTACTAAAGTAAGAAAAGTATTCACTTTTGTCTAATTATTCGGGACTGGGAACTTCTCTGCGATCCTCCTTTGGGTACTGAAATGTTGACATGTCCAATGAATCAGTTTGTGATTATAGAAAAAATGATGCCGCCATGTCAAGGCAGGCAGAAGGGCGTGTTATGCTGTATCCATAATAAAGCACCAGGTAGACTTGATATAAAAGATGGTCGCTCATACAGCCTTTGTGGCCTTAGCAAAGTGTTCAGCCAAGCAAAACACCTTAATTTGATAAAACAATTGATTTTCTCAATCCAATACATGACAAGTTGTCATTTTAATTAGTGTTCTTTCCGCTGCAGTGAAGTCTCTTAATATTATTGTACCATGACTGATTTCTTTTTGAATGTTAGCTGAGACAATGCCGAAAAGTTTTATGAAACCAGCGCCGGCTCCTGAAAGTATTATTCTTAAGCTTTGTAGCAGAATATCGGAGAAGAATTGACATTCTGTACCTTGTACCCAGTAAACTAAGCAGGGTCAATATGGATCATGTGTTTTTCTCTACAAATAATTGGGTTGGACAAAGTAACTAGAATACCAACTATAGGATTTAACTATTTATTAGTAAGAGGCAGGACCCCTCTAAACTAATAGCAATGCTACATTTCTATGGAAGCAGCAGATTGGAAAGTTCTTCCATGCTAAAAAAAAAAACATGTTGGCTCACAAATCATCACGATCTGCTGTTGGCAACTGCAGCTTTGCCATTGCCGACCAATGACGTCCCTGATGTGCTTGATGGGAGACAATGCAGGCGGTGGTAGCACGTTTAGGCCACACGGGCTGCTCACAGTCTATGGAGCAACATGCATCGATGTGTTAAAAAACTGATCCAGGGACACTGGATGACAA
Source organism: Hyla sarda (assembly GCF_029499605.1). NCBI lineage: Eukaryota > Metazoa > Chordata > Amphibia > Anura > Hylidae > Hyla > Hyla sarda. Next base: position 341,719,664 of record NC_079193.1, on the reverse strand, counting down.
TACCACTGTCACGATTCGGCTGGCAGGAGGTGGATCCTCTGTGCCAGAGAGGGATTGGCGTGGACCGTGCTAGTGGACCGGTTCTAAGTTACTACTGGTATTCACCAGAGCCCGCCGCAAAGCGGGATGGTCTTGCAGCGGCGGTAGTAACCAGGTCGTATCCACTAGCAACGGCTCAACCTCTCTGACTGCTGAAGATAGGCGCGGTACAAGGGAGTAGACAAGAGCAAGGTCGGACGTAGCAGAAGGTCGGGGAAGGCAGCAAGGATCGTAGTCAGGGGCAACGGCAGGAGGTCTGGAACACAGGCTAGGAACACACTAGGAAACGCTTTCACTGGCACAATGGCAACAAGATCCGGCGAGGGAGTGCAGGGGAAGTGAGGTATACATAGGGAGTGCACAGGTGAACACACTAATTAGACCAACTGCGCCAATCAGTGGCGCAGTGGCCCTTTAAATCGCAGAGACCCGGCGCGCGCGCGCCCTAGGGAGCGGGGCCGCGCGCGCCGGGACAGGACCGACGGAGAGCGAGTCAGGTACGGGAGCCGGGGTGCGCATCGCGAGCGGGCGCCACCCGCATCGCGAATCGCATCCCGGCTGGGGGCGGTATCGCAGCGCACCCGGTCAGTAGATCTGACCGGGGCGCTGCAGTAGCGAGGATGTTGCGAGCGCTCCGGGGAGGAGCGGGGACCCGGAGCGCTCGGCGTAACAACCACTTGTTCCATGACCAAATCAATGTGACGCCAAGCTGTTTGTACCTGAAATGAAGACAAGAGGAGTCTGGTTACTGTACATTATACTCCGGGGAGTAGGATTTGTGTGAAGATCCCTCGTTAAGGCCTCTTCATGGCACTGCCCACAAGGTCTCCAGACCAATCTCTTACTATCACTGTGCCAGAGACAAAAGCAGAACTCATCACTGAAACGGAGAGACCTCTATTTCAGCCTCCACTGCTGTTTTGCTGCGCACCATGATTGCCTTTGAAAGTGGTGGTATGAGGTCAAAAAAATCTGTGGCTGGACATCTGGCTTGTAGATCAATGTTGTGCAACGCCTTCTGATGGTTTGTGGGGACACTATTCAATGGCCTAGACTTAGTATGTGGTGTTCTGTTCACTCGCAGTACAGAATGGGTCGCTACACATCATTTTTTGAATCTGATGATTTGTCTGTGCACCTCTTTCTTTCATTCCGGTTTATCGTTGGTTTTCCAACCACTAGGTTACGCAGGATTTAACAGTGCTGACATCTTGGTCTGTGCACACAATCCAAGGTCTCTCAGTCAAAGGATTCCTTTGAACCCAAGTACCATGATATCACATACCATACTATACAGGAACTCCCACCATGCTTTATAGTGGGTTTATTGTCATCAACATTGTATTCTTCACCCAGTGATCACCAGAAATACTCACTACCGGGAGTGGAAAAGTGAAACTGGAATCATCACACCATAATACATGTTGAAATGCATCAATGAACACGTTTTAAGTGCTGCAATGTTAACAAATGTTTGGCTATTACATCTATACCATGAATCTCATCTTTGTATAGTGCACTCCTGGAGGCTTTTACTAATACTGGTGTAATTCAGAGAGCTGTAGCGTTAAAGTTTCCTAGCCATTAGCAAAGACTTTAGACATGTCTCTGTTAATCTGTCAGAGTCTGGGAGTTCAGACTGATCATTAGAAGAGTCGAGAGAAGCATGGCAGTGTGCTTTACTCCACGACTCACTGCAGGACATGGGCTCCATTTTATGGATTCATTCTATGGAGCTCAGCTTTTGCCATCAGACAGAAATGACAGAGAGCCAGGGTGTGAAGCTCATAGTTGTGTGCTTCTCTTGGCTAATTTTTATGATCAATAAAGGACTTAAAACCCAGACCCAGACTGCTCAAAACTTTTGACACATCTCTGTAAAATGTCAAACGTTTTGCACATAAAGAAAACGTTAAGCATCCTCTGTGGGTACTGACTTCATTAAAGTTTTTTTTTTGCCAGTTCAAAAAGTAATAACATATAGCTAGGATATGCCATCACTTTATGGTGGGGAGGGGGCAACTTTTGTGGACCCCCATCAATTGTGAGACTGATAGTGGATACAGTGTTGGTGTAGCTAGTGCTGGGCGGTATACCATTTCATACCGAATAACGGTGTGTTTTTTCTTTCAGATATTATTTTTTCATATACCGCAATACCGTTTCCATAGCAACCAACTCCAATGCGTGATGGCGTAGAGAAACGTCCGGCCGCACGGCGCCTCTGGGAAGTGTAGTCCGAGCTGCACTTAACTGACTGGGAGGAGCTGGAAGGGGACTACAACTCCCGGCGGGCATGTGACTTCCGGGCGGGTGCAGAAAACTCGAGCAGAACTGCGGACACATGGAGGAGAGATACCGGGCAGCCTGATCGAGACCCCGGGTACCATGGTGAGGACACCCGACCACCCGACACTATACTGAGGACCCCCCCCCCCCCCAAATACTGTTAAATACTGTGAAACCGCTATAATTTAGAAAAATACTGTGATATACATTTTTGGTCATAACGCCCAGCACTGCGTATCGCGCTGCATGCCCTTCTTTGCCAGCACAGTTGTGACCCCATATTTTCCACAATATGTGCATGAAACTTGATAGACTCTACAATCCTCTTGAATTGTACTGTATTCCACTTTGCATTTTCCCAGCACAAATGTGCAGGAAAAGTCAGCAACAAATCCATCCTAGGGTTTGTATAAGGATGAGATTCAATCCAGTGGTATTTAGGGGTGCTTTTATATCTTGTGATGCCCTACACACTGAACACCCCAATAGAGTGATTCCACAAGCAGTAGATTTGTTTATGCACATCTATTTCAAATACGCAGCATGAACCACATGCATAACATAGGGTATATATGTGTCTATATATATATATATATATATATATATATATATATAAATATATATATATATATATATATATATATATATACAGAACTTGATTAAATCAGTCACAAATCCACAACATAATGAGGGGCTGTGGTTGCGAATCTGCAGGTAAAATCCGTGGCTCTCATGACACATGTGGATTCAACCAAAAGAGAAAGTTGATTTTATTTTTCTCCAGGCCACAGCATGGCAACAGTATCTATATTAACATATTTATTGATTTATTTATTAATTCTTTAAGCCGAAGTAATTTTTACCTCAAAGCAGTTATTGTAAAAATTACTTAAACAATATAAAGTGAATAATAAAAAAAAAATGTTAACCCCTTTAGGACTCAGGGTTTTTCCTTTTTTGCACTTTCGTTTTTTCCTCCTCACCTTTTAAAAATCATAACCCTTTCAATTTTGCACCTAAACTCATGGGATGGCTTTTTTTTATTTATTTTTTTTGCGCCATCAATTCTACTTAGTAATAACATCAGTCATTTTATCCAAAAATTTACGGCGAAACCCCCAAAAAATATCAGTGTGCGACAAAAGTAAAAAACGCCATTTTGTAGCTTTTGGGGGCTTCCGTTTCTACGCAGTGCATTTTTCTGTAAAAATGACACCTTCTCTTTATTCTGCAGGTCCATACAGTTATAATGGTACCCTACTTATATAGGTTGGATTTTGTCGTACTTCCGAAAAAAATCATAACTACATGCACAAAAATTAATTTGTTTAAAAATGTCATCTTTTGACCCCTATAACTTTTTTATTTTTCCACAAATGAGGATGTTTGAGGGCTAATTTTTTGCGCCGTGATCTGAAGTTTTTATCTGTACCATTTTTGTTTTGCTCAGACTTTTTGATGGTATAAAAAGTGACCAAAAATACACCATTTTGGACTTTGGATTTTCTTTACATGTAAGCCATTTAACCTGCGGTTTAATTAATGATCTATTTTTATAGTTTGAGCATTTACACATGCGGCGATACCACATACATTTATTTATTTTTTTATTCACACAGTTGTTTTTTTGGGGGGGAAAAGGGGGGAGATTCAAACTTTTATTAGGGAAGGGGTTAAATCCTCTTTAACTTTTTTTTGAAACTTTTTTTTTGCAATGTTATAGCTCCCATGCAGTACACTGATTGCCCACACTGCCATAGCATAGCATTGATCAGTGATTTCAGGGCTCGACTGCTCCTGCTTGGTTCTCAAGCACGGAGCAGTCATTCGGCAATCGGACAACGAGGAGGCAGGTAAGGACCCTCCTTGTGTCTGTACAGCTGATCGGGGCACCGTAGTTCCACCGCAGCTCTTCCGATCAGCTCAACTGAGCTGCCTGGAACGCTTTTATTTCAACTTAGACGCAACTTTGATCGCAGTGTCTAAAGGGTTAATACCGGACATCACTGCGATCGGTTATGTCCAGTATTAGCCACGGGTCCCAGCTACCATTCTGATATAATGCTTTATATCACGGGAGCCAGCACAAGTTGTAAATATACGTCCGGCGTCGTTAAGGGGTTAAGAATATAAATAAACCCCTAACACAATAAGCATTTAAATCAACACCTTTTTCCATTTTACAAATAAAAATAACATATACAGTATATACACACACATACACACACGTATATATATATATATATATATATATATATATATATATATTTATATTTAATGATCCCCTACAGGGAAAATATGGTAGTGTTTCAATTATGACCCACAGAATAAATGGAATGTGTCATTTTTACCTCAAAGTAATTATTGTAAAAATGTGAAACCAACCCAAAAACAAGCAAATGTAAATAAATTATAGCTCAAAAAGTGTACAAAGGGTTTTCACCCTTTAACAAAATTGAATGTAGATATATATCCTGGTGCCCTGGTACTTAAATCACTTTTCAGTTTTACAATTTTCTAATAAAAAGTGATCAGAAAGTCCATTATGCACAAAGGTGCTGATTAGGTACTGATAAAAAGCTACAGATCACGGTGCAAAAGATGAGCCCTCATACAGCTCCATATACAGAAAAATATTAAAGTGATAGAGATCAGAATAGTTAAATTTTTAAAATACTTTTAACTTTTTTTATTAAAGCAGTACAATAACATGAAAAATTTTGTAAACATCTCCAGTGGGAAAAAAAACTAGTCTAATCAACTGGTGCCAGACAGTTATACAGATTGGTAAATTACTTCGATTTAAAATCTTAATCCTTCCAGTACTTATCAGCTGCTCTATGCTCCAGAGAAAGTTTTGCAGTTCTTTCTAGTCTGACCACAGTGCTCTCTGCTGACACCTCTGTCCATGTCAGGGACTGTCCAGAGCAGGAGCAGATTCTGATAGCAAACCTCTCCTGCTTTAGTCAGTTCCTGACATAGGTGTCAACAGAGAGCACTGTGGTTAGACTGGAAAGGACTACAAAACTTCTTCTGGAGCATACAGCAGCTGATAAGTACTGGAAGTATGAAGATTTTTAAATAGAAGTAATTTATAAATCTGTTGAACTTTTTGGCACCTGTTGATTTAAAAGAAATGTGGTTGGTGCTACACAGATTTCAACAAATTCATGTGGGACTTTCAGGGGTTATCCCCCATGCAACTTGTGAAGCAGTACCTGGTTAGATGACTCTGTACTGAAGGGAGATGCTTGCTCCCATGTAATAGTATAAATAGAGATGAGCGAACTTACAGTAAATTTGATTTGTCATGAACTTCTCGGCTCGGCGGTTGCTGACTTTTCCTGCATAAATTAGTTCAGCTTTCCGGTGCTCCCGGGGGCTGGAAAAGGTGGATATTGTCCTAGGAGACTCTTTCTTAGGACTGTATCCACCTTTTCCAGCCCACCGGAGCACCGGAAAGCTGAACTAATTTATGCAGGAAAAGTCAGAAACCGCCCAGCTGAGAAGTTTGTGACGAATCGAATTTAATGTAAGTTCGTTCATCTCTAAGTATAAACAGTTTGCAAAATCCATAACAGGAGAACAAATGGGCAGGACTCACCGCTTTTGATGCAGGTACAAAGGGGGAAAGTTATCAAAACCTGTGCAGAGGAAAAGTTGCCTATAGCAACCAATAAGATTACTTCTTTTATTTTTCAGAGGCCTTTTTAAAAATCAAAGAAGTGATCTGGTTGCATAACAGCTGCTGTATGTTCTGCCTATTTGCATGAATTTTGGATCTGCATTGGTTCGGTGCAGAATTCTGCAGATTTAGAACACATGTGGAAATGGTCTGAAATGTGTGCGGAATCTGTGTGGAAATGTTCACACAAATTTCATGTTCACACAAATTCCGCATGGTTCTGCATCCACCCGGGACACCTGCAGTGCTGTTATACTACTAAAACTCCCATCATGAAACAGATTTGTTTCCATGACAGGAATAGTAGTTCTGATGTCTGATGGTACTCCTCTGTGCTCTCGCCTGTCCTATCAGACAGGAGAGAGCACAGAGGAGTCCTATCAAACAGGAGAGAGCACAGAGGAGTCCTATCAGACAGGAGAGAACACAGAGGAGTGCTATCAGACAGGAGAGAGCACAGAGGAGTCCTATCAGACAGGAGAGAACACAGAGGAGTGCTATCAGACAGGAGAGAGCACAGAGGAGTGCTATCAGACAGGAGAGAGCACAGAGGAGTGCTATCAGTCAGGAGAGAGCACAGAGGAGTCCTATCAGACAGGAGAGAGCACAGAGGAGTCGTATCAGACAGGAGAGAGCACAGATGAGTCCTATCAGAAAGGAGAGAGCACAGAGGAGTGCTATCAGACAGGAGAGAGCACAGAGGAGCGCTATCAGACAGGAGAGTGCACAGAGGAGTCCTATCAGACAGGAGAGAGCACAGAGGAGTACTATCAGACAAGAAAGAGCACAGAGGAGTACTATCGGACAGGAGAAAGCACAAAGGAGGACTATCAGACAGGAGAGAGCACAGAGGAGTCCTATCAGACAGGAGAGAACACAGAGGAGTGCTATCAGACAGGAGAGAGCACAGAGGAGTGCTATCAGTCCGGAGAGAGCACAGAGGAGTCCTATCAGACAGGAGAGAGAACAAAGGAGTCCTATTAGACAGAAGAGAGCACAGATGAGTCCTATAAGAAAGGAGAGAGCACAGAGGAGTGCTATCAGACAGGAGAGAGCACAGAGGAGCACTATCAGACAAGAAAGAGCACAGAGGAGTCCTATCAGACAGGAGAGAGCCCAGAGGAGTGCTATCAGACATAAGAGAACACAGAGGAGTACTATCAGACAGGACTCCTCTGTGCTCTCTCCTGTCTGATAGTACTTCTCTGGGCTCTCTCCTGTCTGATAGCACTCCTCTGCACTCTCTCCTGTCTGATAGTATTCCTCTGTGCTCTCTCCTGTCTGATAGGACTCCTTTGTGCTCTCTCCTGTCTGATAGCACTCCTCTGGGCTCTTTCCTGTCTGATAATACTCCTCTGTGCCCTTTCCTATCTGATAGCACTCCTCTGTGCTCTCTCATGTCTGATAGCTCTCCTCTGTGCTCTCTCCTATCTGATAGGACTCCTCTGTCCTCTCTCCTGTCTGATAGCACTCCTCTGTGCTCTCTCCAGTCTAAAAGCTCTCCTCTGTACTCTCTGCTGTCTGATAGCCCTCCTCTGTGCTCTCTCCTGTCTGATAGGACTCCTCTGTGCTCTCTCCTTACTGATAGCGCTCCTCTGTGCTCTCTACTGTCTGATAGGACTCCTCTGTGCTCTCTTCTGTCTGATAACGCTCCTCTGTGCTCTCTCCTGTCTGATAGGACTCCTCTGTGCTCTCTTCTGTCTGATAACGCTCCTCTGTGCTCTCTCCTGTCTGATAGCACTCCTCTGTGCCCTCTCCTATCAGACAGGAGAGAGTACAGAGTAGTGCTATCAGACAGGAGAGAACACAGAGGAGTGCTATCAGACAGGAGAGAGCACAGAGGAGTCCTATCAGACAGGAGAGAGTACAGAGTAGTGCTATCAGACAGGAGAGAACACAGAGGAGTACTATCAGACAGGAGAGAGCACAGAGGAGTCCTATCAGACAGGAGAGAGCCCAGAGGAGTGCTATCAGACATGAGAGAACACAGAGGAGTACTATCAGACAGGACTCCTCTGTGCTCTCTCCTGTCTGATAGCACTTCTCTGGGCTCTCTCCTGTCTGATAGCACTCCTCTGCACTCTCTCCTGTCTGATAGTATTCCTCTGTGCTCTCTCCTGTCTGATAGGACTCCTTTGTGCTCTCTCCTATCTGATAGTACTCCTCTGGGCTCTTTCCTGTCTGATAGGACTCCTCTGTGCTCTCTCCTGTCTGATAGCTCTCCTCTGTGCTCTCTCCTATCTGATAGGACTCCTCTGTCCTCTCTCCTGTCTGATAGCACTCCTCTGTGCTCTCTCCTGTCTGATAGCTCTCTTCTGTGCTCTCTGCTGTCTGATAGCCCTCATCTGTGCTCTCTCCTGTCTGACAGGACTCCTCTGTGCTCTCTCCTGTCTTGTAGCACTCCTCTGTGCTCTCGGCGTACTTTCAGCCGATGCGACTTGTCGCTGAAAAGTTGTTTTTGATAAATTCAGCACCAATGCATTTTCCCGTCTAAAATAGACTAGAATTGTGTTCTAAAAATCCTCTAGAGCAAAAGTCGCAGAAAAGTCGGACATATTTAGACTGCGACTTTCTGTGCGACAAATTTAGACAGGAAAAAACTGTCTAAATCCTTTGATCAATATCCCCCAATGTGATACACATCTAGGACAAGGAGGTGTTCAGAGAGAAATCCCATAAATAGAGGAGGAAACATGGGAAAGAAAGGGCTGGGGTAAGGGGGGAAGAACAGAACAAGACAAAAAGTAGAAAAAAGAATAAGCCATGATTAAAAAAAAAAAAAAAAGGAAATTGAATTTTCTCACAAAGTACAGTGACCCCCCAACCTACGATGGCCCCGACATACAATAATTTCAACATGCGATGGCCTCTCAGAGGCCATCGCATGTTGAAGGCAGCATCAACATACAATGCTTTTGTATGTCGGGGCAATCGCGGCGTGCATAGCGACGTGATGGCGGCGACAGAGAGCGAGTATGCCGGGGAAGCAGAGGCCTTGCTTGAGTGTTAGGGGCACCCGGGGACGCGGCGACCGCGATGGAAGGCAACATCCCGGGCAGCGGTGACGAGCGGTGACGGGTCCGGAGCGGCGGGGACAGGTGAGTACAACTTCCTATACCAGTGGTCTTCAACCTGCGGACCTCCAGATGTTGCAAAACTACAACTCCCAGCATGCCCGGACAGCCGTTGGCTGTCCGGGCATGCTGGGTGTTGTAGTTTTGCAACATCTGGAGGTCCGCAGGTTGTAGACCACTGTCCTATACTTTACATTGCACGGATCCCTCAACATACGATGGTTTCAACAAATGATGGTCCGTTTGGAACGGATTACCATCGTATGTTGAGGGACCACTGTATATTTGAAAGGCTACTGTTTTGCCAAGATATACAACATCTAAAAAGTTTTTGAATCTGACAGTGCCCATTTAAATGTAGAAAGCAAATATTATTAAAAGACTCTGTATATGCCCTAATGCTTCTGTACAGACAGCGATATATAGCAAACCTACATGCTGTCACTAAAACGTGTACGTCCTGAGGTTTTTAATAACAGTCTAGTCTCCTGTAATTAATGCTAACATAATAAAATGTCAATGTAATGTCCAATATGCCTCCGAAGTCGCTGTGCACAGCAGTTGGGACACATTTTGGAAATTGATGTGGGTGAAACAAATTAAAGTGTGTCTTAAAAAGTTTGGTAAAATTTATGTTCTACAGAGATATAACACTGGAGAAACATTGCCCTCTAGAGGCAAACAGTGAGTATAGCAACAAGAAAATGCCAGAATGTGTTTTCTAAATATAATATAAGGTTTATTGGAAATACATCTTTGCAAAACTACAAATTCCAGCATGCTGGGAGTTGTCTTTTTTCAACAGCTGGAGGCACCCTGGTTGGAAACACTGTTTTAAAGTATAACTTTTTGCACTTCCTCATCATTTTTAAGAGGAACATTCTTGTATAGAACTAAATGTTAAAATATCATATAGAACGGTAAAGTAACTTACAGAGTATTTGGGTGCATTCACACTGCAGAATTTCATGCCTTGGAATGCAATTCAATACCACCCAGACTGCACTGCTGTCAATTAGGTCAGCGCATGTTCACATGGTCTTATCGCTGATTGATTCTGACAGTTTTCTGGGTGGATATTCCGTTGTTTAAATGCACGCTTAGGACCCATCTATTTGGCAGAATTTCTGAGCGGAATATGGAGGAAAAATTCTACATGGAAATTCAGGTGCAGCAGCCTCCAATTGTTTTCAATGGGATTCTGCTGCTCCGTGCACATGGCAGAATTTTCACTGTGAAAAATTATATATGTGGGGGCTGTTCTAGGTTGGTAGGACTTTTGCCCCAAAAACATCACCAGCAGCATCCGGCATGGTTGGGAGGTATGCTGGTAGGGTATTACTGTTCAGTAAATAACAGTGCATTCCACCTATGCATAGTAAGACCATATTCACAAGTTGTAGGACCACTCAAAAATGCGCCATTTCATAGACGAGAAAAATCCGCAAAAAGAATTGACAAGTCTATTTTCCCCCGGAATTGAGATTTCCACCTAGTAAACAGTGCAACAGAATCCCATTGAAATCAATGGGACTCTGTGACATAGGACTGTCCTTGCAGAATATTCCGGCGTATAAACATACCCTAAGAGGCAATGCAACCGGTCAGCCCAGTCTTGACCAGGATTGTAACTGTATGGGTAGGGTCACATGTAATGTATCTGCAGCGTATTTAATGCTGCAGATTAGCCAATGACAGACCCTACAGTGCGCCTTCAGCTGTGCCTGCTCGTAGCTTCAATCTGCTGCTATGAGCAGACACATAGTGTTCTGTGTGTCGCCACGCACATGCGCAGTGTTCTTGCACACATCGCAGCTGCTCTCGGCCTAGCTTAAGGAGCAGGGGATGCAAGTACACTGTGCATGCGGCCGGCGACTCACAGATTGCTGCTACAAGCAGGCAGGCACAGCTGGAGGCACACTGTATGGACCGCCATACGCTGCTGATCCATTCTGTGTGACCCTACCTTATAACTGTAAATCCCAGCAATCATAGGCCCCAATGATGTTACCTGCCATCTTATCATCATGTTCAGCTATGATGGCTCTGTTTTAAGGGTTAAACATTTTGGATCTGATGTCAATGACAGTTGCCTTCCTACAGGTGGTTATGTCATCACAACAGCTACACAGGCCGGATCGCCACTATGTTCATTGACACCAAAGTATGGAAATACAAGTTGTAATTCATTTCCTTGAACACCAGTTTTTATACACAGTTGCACCTCCTGGAATGAACACTAAGGCCATGTTCACATGTCCAGAATTTCCGTGCAGAATTCCTCATTGGAATTCCACCAGAGATTCCCATGTAGCTGAGTTCCTTTGTATCCAATAGGATTCTGCTGCACTGTGCACATGGTGGAATTTCCACGCCAGATGTTTCTGGCACGGAAATTCCGATTTCCATGTCTGCAGAAAGAAAGAAGCTGTCCATTCTTTCTGCAGACTCCGCATGCTGCAGGGTATTCTCCATGTACACACCTCAGGGTGGGCAGCCACCATGTCACTCCAAACAGTCGAATATAATTTCAAGAGAACTTTTCCATACCTTCAGTTCTATGAAACAATGTTGCAAAAAGAAATTAATTTCTTCTTTGCGTCAGAATGTTTAGTTGAGTTACATTGTAGATGCTCCTCTACTGCCCTCTTGAGGTTCAATTACTTAAATGCTGAGAAATTATTCATTTATATAACTATAGCTGTGTTTGCTGAACTGTATGTCCCCACCACTCTCGTTCTTTTAAACTGAATATTTGACCAGCTCTATACATTGATCAGCTCTATACATTGACCAGCTCTGTACATTGACCAGCTCTATACATTGACCAGCTCTGTACATTGACCAACTCTGTACATTGACCAGCTCTGTACATTGACCAGCTCTATACATTGACCAGCTCTATACATTGACCAGCTCTATACATTGATCAGCTCTATACATTGACCAGCTCTATACATTGACCAGCTCTATACATTGACCAGCTCTATACATTGACCAGCTCTATACATTGACCAGCTCTGTACATTGACCAGCTCTGTACATTGATCAGCTCTATACATTGACCAGCTCTGTACATTGACCAGCTCTATACATTGGCCAGCTCTATACATTGGCCAGCTCTACACATTGGCCAGCTCTATACATTGGCCAGCTCTATACATTGACCAGCTCTATACATTGATCAGCTCTATACATTGACCAGCTCTATACATTGGCCAGCTCTATACATTAGCCAGCTCTATACATTGGCCAGCTCTATACATTGGCCAGCTCTATACATTGACCAGCTCTATACATTGACCAGCTCTGTACATTGACCAGCTCTGTACATTGATCAGCTCTATACATTGACCAGCTCTATACATTGACCAGCTCTGTACATTGATCAGCTCTATACATTGACCAGCTCTATACATTGGCCAGCTCTATACATTGGCCAGCTCTGTACATTGACCAGCTCTATACATTGACCAGCTCTATACATTGACCAGCTCTGTACATTGACCAGCTCTGTACATTGATCAGCTCTATACATTGACCAGCTCTATACATTGACCAGCTCTGTACATTGATCAGCTCTATACATTGACCAGCTCTGTACATTGACCAGCTCTATACATTGACCAGCTCTGTACATTGACCAGCTCTGTACATTGACCAGCTCTATACATTGACCAGCTCTATACATTGACCAACTCTGTACATTGAACAGCTCTGTACATTGACCAGCTCTGTACATTGACCAGCTCTATACATTGACCAGCTCTATACATTGACCAGCTCTGTACATTAACCAGCTCTATACATTGACCAGCTTTTTACATTGACCAGCTCTGTACATTGACCAGCTCTATACATTGACCAGCTCTATACATTGACCAGCTCTGTACATTGACCAGCTGTATACATTGATCAGCTCTATACATTGACCAACTCTCTAGTACTAAAGTGGTTGTGCCGCTACACCTACGCCTCCTCCCTGTGCCAGTCACTACACTGGTTACCAATTCAGTCCAGAATACAGTACAAAATCCTCAGTCTCACACACAAAGCTCTCCACAATGCTGCACCTCCCTACATCTCCTCTCTCATCCCTGTCTACCATCCTACACGTTCTCTTCGATCTGCTAATGATCTCACACTAACATCTTCTATAATCCGAACTTCTCACTCCCGTCTCCAAGACTTCACTCGTGCTGCACCGGTTCTCTGGAATGCTATCCCTCAATCCCTCAGACTCAACAACAACATCCATAGTTTCAAACGTGGCCTAAAAACACATCTCTTCAAACAGGCCTACAACAGTCTCTAATTGGCCTCAACATATCCCCGACATATCCCCACACCTCTTGTTTGAATAGTTATTGTGTAATTTTATGTCTGATACTTGTCTTTGTTTGTACCTCATAATTGTTAGCGTTGTGGAATCTGTAGGCGCTATATAAATAAATAAATAAATAAATAAATAAATAAATGTGGTTGTATGGTGTAGGGCACCGCCGACAACCAACCCAAAACAACATATACTAAATGAGAGTCCAAAGCAGGTTTTGATGCAACTGTAACTTTACTGAAGAAGGCAGAAAACAGTCTTTACACAGACTTGACTGGGACACAGGGAACCTCTCAGGCTTGTTTGGACATGTAGTAGTAATAATGATGCGGCCACGGTGCTACTGTTATGACTTAGGGACAGTAGAGACTTGACTTGTATACATAGAAGACTTACAGATCAGATGTGACTGCAGACGTGTAGGCTTTGGCCTAGCTGGACTGGACTGGACTTGTACAGGACTTGTGCTTGCTTTCTTGTTCAGGAATCAAGGGAAAGAGAGCTAGTGTGGAGACTATATCCCCTTATATATCAGGGGGCTGGACTAAAGCCCATTTGTAGCTGGTTGCCTGTGTTTACCTGTGCCTCTGGAACTCTGGGTAACAGGTGATCACATATCACATGACCTTAAGAAGGTCCTATTTAGTTTTAACATCCTAATAACCTTTATACAGAGTACCGTATTTTTCGTCCTATAGGACGCACCGGCGTATAAGACGCACCCAATTTTTAGGGGCAAAATCTTAAAAAATTAAGATTTTGAACCCAATAGTGGTCTTCAACCTGCGGTCCTCCAGATGTTGCAAAACTTCAACTCCCAGCATGCCCGGACAGCCGTTGGCTGTTCGGGCATGCTGGGAGTTGTAGTTTTACAACATCTGCAGGTCCGCAGATTGAAGACCACTGCAGGAGGAGGTAATACTCACGTGTCCCCGCCGCTCCGGACCCGTCACCGCTGCCCTGGATGTCGCTCCATCGCTGTCACCGTGTCCCCGTCGTTCCGGAACGTCTCTGCTGCCGGCCGGGTATCCTCGCTCTCCGTCGCCGCCATCACGTCGTTACGCACGCCGACGTACGTACGCGACGACGTGATGACGAGGAAGGAGAGCGCCGGCCATACAGGGGATCCCTGGACGGAGAAGACACCGAGGAGGTAGGTAAGGTCCCTCCCGGTGTCCTGTAAACACTAACCCGGCTATTCAGTCGGGCTGTTCGGGACCGCCGCGGTGAAATCGCGGCGGTCCCGAACAGCCCGACTGAACAGCCGGGTTAGTGTCACTTTCCCTTCAGACGCGGCGGTCAGCTTTGATCGCCGCGTCTGAAGGGTTAATACAGGGCATCACCGCGATCGGTGATGTCCTGTATTAGCCGCGGGTCCCGGCCGTTGATGGCCGCAGGGACCGCCGCGATAGGGGTGCATTCGCCGTATAAGACGCACCGACTTTTTCCCCCCAGTTTTGGGGAAGAAAAAGTGCGTCTTATACGGCGAAAAATACGGTATATAGAATACCATAATAGTGACCTAGGGGACACTGCAGGAAAGCCCAGTGGACTTGAGGGACTCTACCTGAGGAGACTTTAGGACTGTACAGAACCACGTTCTGTACCGGGACACAACAGTACAAAAACTCCTCAGACCCCATCACTTTTTGCACATTTTTTTATTTTATGGCCTTGGGCTAAAATTAAAAATAAGTAATTTTCCATGTCACTCTGCACACAATAACCAATAATGAGAAAGTAAAAACAAAATGAAAGAAAAAAGTTTGTACATTTATTTAAAAACAAAAATGAAATTTTTTTTGGGGCATGGACATAAGTTTGACATTTTACATTTAGTTCTGGGGCCTCCTATTGATCGTCCTTCAGATGTCTTTAACCCCTTAAGGACTGAGCCCTTTTTCACCTTAAGGACTCAGCCCTTTTTTGCAATTCTGACCACTGTCACTTTATGCATTAATAACTCTGGGATGCTTTTACCAATTATTCTGATTCTGAGATTGTTTTTTCGTGGCATGCTCTACTTTAAAACAGTGCTAAATTTTCATAGTTACTTGCATCCTTTCTTGGTGAAAAATCCCCAAATTTCATGAAAATGTTGAAAATTTAGCATTTTTCTGACTTTGAAACTCTCTGCTTGTAAGGAAAATGGATATTCCAAATATATTTTATATTGATTCACATATACAATATGTCTACTTTATATTTGCATCATGAAGTTAACATGTTTTTACTTTTGGAAGACATCAGAGGGATTCAAAGTTCAGCAGAAATTTTCAAATTTTCCACAAAACTTTCAAAATCGGAATTTTTCAGGGACCAGTTCAGATTTGAAGTGGATTTCAGGGGTCTTCTTATTAGAAATACCCCATAAATGACCCCATTATAAAAACTGCACCCCCCAAAGTATTCAAAATGACATTCAAAAAGTGTGCTAACCCTTTAGGTGTTTCACAGGAATAGCAGCAAGGTAAAGGAGAAAATTCGAAATCTTCATTTTTTACACTCGCATGTTCTTGTAGACCCAGTTTTTGAAATTTTACAAGCGTAAAAGGAGAAAAAGCCCCCAAAATTTGTAACTCAATTTCTCTCGAGTAAGGAAATATCTCATACGTGGATGTCAAGTGCTCTGTGGGTGCACTACAAGGCTCAGAAGGGAAGGAGTGACAATGGGATTTTGGAGAGGGAGTTTTACTGATATGGCTTTTGGGGGTAATTGGAGAAAAAGCCTCCCAAAATGTGTAATGCCATTTCTTCTGAGTATGGAAATACCCCATATGTGGATGTAAAGTGCTCTGTGGGCAAACTACAATGCTCAGAAGAGGAGGAGTGCCATTGAGCTTTTGGTGAGAGAATTTGGTTGGAATAGAAGTGGGAGGCCATGTGTGTTTACAAAGCCCCCTGTGGTGCCAGAACAGTGGACCCCCCCCCCCCCACATGTGACCCCATTTTTGAAAATACACCCCTCACAGAATTCAATAAGAGGTGCAGTGAACATTTACACCCCACTGGCGTTTGACAGATCTTTGGAACAGTGGGCTGTGCAAATAAAAATCTATTTTTTCCTTTTCACGGACCACTGTTCCAAAAATCTGTCAGACACCTGTGGGGCGTAAATGCTCACTGTACCTTTTTACCCTTATTACATTACGTGAGGGGTGCAGTTTCCAAAATGGGGTCAAATGTGGGGGGATCCACTGTTCTGGCACTATGGGGGTTTTGTAAACAAACATGAACTTCAATTTCATACACCTTCTCTTGCCAAAAGCCCAATGGCGCTCCTTCTCTTCTGAGCATTGTAGTTCGCCCGCAGAGCACTTTACATCCACATATGGGGTATGTTCTTACTCAGAAGAAAGGGGGTTACAAATTTTGGGGGGCTTTTTTCCTATTCTCCCTTGAGAAAATGAAAAATGTAGGGTAACACCAGCATTTTAGTGAAAATAATTTCTTTTCACTTTCACATTCAACTTTAAAAAAAATTATTCAAACACCTGTGGGGTGTTAAGGCTCACTATACCCCTTGTTACATTCTGTGAGGGGTGTAGTTTCCAAAATGGGGTCACATGTGGGTATTTATTGTTTTGCAATTATGTCAGAACCGCTGTAAAATCAGCATCCCTGTGCAAATCACCAATTTAGACCTCAAATGTAGACCCCAACTTTACCTTTTCATAAGAGGTAAAAGGAGAAAAAGTCCCCCAAAATTTGTAACGCAATTTCTCCCGAGTACGGAGATACCCCATATGTGGCCATAAACTGTTTCCTTGAAATATGACAGGGCTCCGTAGCGAGAGAGCACCATGCGCATTTGAGGCCTAAATTGGGGATTTGAATCCGCCACAAAAATACCCTGCAGTGTTTTCCAAATAGGGTGTCTCCAGCTGTTGCAAAACTCCCAGCATGCCTTGACAGTCAGTGGCTGTCTGACAATACTGCGAGCTGTTGTTTTTCAACAGCTGGAGGCTCCGTTTTGGAAACAGTGCCGTACAAGGCGTTTTTTTTTTTTTTGATTGGGGGGGACTGTAGGGGTATGCAGTGTTTTACTTTTTATTTTGTGTAGTATAGAATTTTTAGGGTACATTCACACGGGCAGAGGTTTACAGTGAGTTTCTCGCAGGGAGTTTGAGCTGCGGCGGAAAATTTGCCGCATCTCAAATTTGCAGCAGCACTCTTAGACTGTGAGAAGCAACATTTTCTGGTCTGATGAAACCAATTTCAAACATTTTGGCCTCAATTCTAAGCTTAATATCTAGAGGAAACAAGGCACTGCACATCACCTGCCCAGTACCATGCCTAGCATCCTAATATGGCAGCAACATGCAGTAGGTATTTTTCAATGGTTGGGACAGAAAGACTGGTCCTAGCAATGCACAGAAATATTAATAATGAAACCTGATCCCGAGTGCTCTTGACCTCAAACTGGGCCAAAGTTTCCCCTTCCAACAAGACAATGGGGGAGATTTATCAAATCCTGTGGAGAGGAAAAGTTGACTAGTTGCCCATAGCAACCAATCAGCAAAATGAAAGAAGTGATCTGATTGGTTGATTTGGGCAACTCAGCAACTTTTCCTCTGGACAGGTTTTGATCAATCTCCCCTAATGTCCCTAAGCACACAGCCAAGACAACACAACACTCCCTGAAGAAGCTTGAGGCAAAACAGCGTGGGGTGGCACTCCTAGTGTCTTGCAGACTAGACTGTTGGTTGTTTTCTGCTATTTTGCAGTGATTATGTGGACTTTTTAGCAGTTGGTTGTTTTCTGACTTTGTGGATCCTATGTACAGTCGTTTCTCATTAGTTTGACTACATTTTACCACACATACAACCATGATTTTCTTCCCCTATTGGTAACAAGTTTTGTTCATTTTTTTTTACTGTGGCTGATCTGAATAATTCTATATACTACTGTGATGACACATTGATATTATTTGCCAGTATGTTTGTAAAATTTTTATATTTATTTGTGTGTAATCCATTGGAGTGTTCATTCTATTACATTTTGTCGAGCTAGGGTTGATATACATTTTAATGACCATCCACTTTTTGTAGAGCCTTATGGAACCTGACTGTTGCTGTTTCCTTTAATTGTTTTTATTATGAATTTTGTAATAAAGAATGTGATTTTTCTCATGATCTGTGTCTAATGTGGTTGGATAAGTATTTATACATTAGGTTTATTTTACTCTGGATGATTATTTGCCAGTTTTGTATTTAGGCCCATATTTTTTAGTATTTAGGCCCATACAATACATGGTTTTGGGACAACTCCGTGAGGGTTCAAGTCAGAGCTCTGGACTCATGGACATTCACCGTGAATGTCCATGAGTCCAGAGCTCTGACTTGAACCCAATTTGGGAGACCTAAAAATGGCTTCCACCTATGTTCCAGATCCAACCTGACAGAGCTTAAAGGGGTACTCTGCCCCTAGACATGTTATCCCCTATCCAAAGGAGAGGGCATTACATTTTGGTGTCCCAGCACCAAAGGCTGTCCTGTGGGCTGCAGATTTCCTCCGGCAGAACTGCGGCACAGGTGTTGGGCCCACTAAGAGACTGTCTGTTCTATTTCATATGTTTGAACACTTTATTAAATGTTTATTATATTTGTAATATGCACTGTAAAATATGTTATTTATATGTGTTGTACCTTTAAGAGCAAAGGAGCAGTGTTAACCCACGTGACCCTGCCCACCCAATGGGAGCCCCTAGTATATAGAGTAGTGGGGGAGGAGTTGCCCCAGTCTAGCCCTAGTGCTAAGCCTGAGCACAAGTGCGGTAAAGGTGTGAGCTGCATGTGGAGAAGCTCTGAGGGAAGTCTAGAACAAATCTCTTCTCAAATCCTATTAAGCCATCCTGCAAGTGATCCCCCGTACAGGGGAAAGTCAAGCCCTGGTGGAGAACTCCATTGGACCTTGTCAGAACCCTAGCCGGCCTGGAGAATCTTTAGTCTCATTTCAAGTCAGTATTAATTCAGTGGGTGAAAAGCACCATAAGTCCCAGCAAGGCAATAGGGCTCAGTAAAAGGCAGTTATACGTAACCCTACGTCGGTGTGTTCCTTTACTCCCTGTGTCTGGCCCAGGATAAGCTGTCTCCAACCTCAGACTGTGTATCACAAAGTGATCAGGTATTCCTAGCACCCCTGTGTCACCACAAAATGACATGTATGAAATCTTGTACACTGTTTTTTTGGCTGTGTTTTGCCGCTATTTTTTTTCCCTGTCGATTTTTGCGACAATCATTTGCGCCCAATTGGGTAGAACATTGTTTATAAAGTGACAATGCTAGTCATGATTTCATTTGAAATCATGCAGTGGTAAGGAATTTATTATTTTCAACTTTTTCATTTTGGAGCAAACAACTGCATTAAGGCACAAATCCAAACAAAAAAAATGAAAACAGCTACAACAATAGAATGTAAAGCATTTAAGCAGTGCCCAACCAGAGAGTGTTAGAAATGATTTGGCCAAGAAAATCATATGTTTTTCTCCGTTAAAACTATCTTACCGTATATATTCGAGTATAAGCCGACCCGAGTATAAGCCGAGGCCCCTAATTTCACCCCAAAAACCCAGGAAAAGTTATTGACTCGACTATAAGCCTAGGGTGGGAAATACATCATCCCCCCATGTCATCATCCAGACCCCCGTCATCATCCAGACCCCCCACCATCGGCTGTCCGGGCATGCTGGGAGTTGTAGTTTTGAAACCTCTGGAGGTCCGCAGGTTGAAGACCACGGCGGCCTTTGTCATCATCTGAACTCCCTACTTTAGTTTTCTACTCACAGGGACGTTCATGCGCAGCCTCCCTGCGCATGAACGTCCCTGTGTGTCGTCCTCAAGGCAACGTCACTAGTCCGGGGCAGGCCCGGAGAGCGGAGAAGAGGGGCCCCCCGGAGAAAATGGACAGCCCGGAACGACTAACCCTCCCCACCGGATGGTCCCTGCAGCGTAGATGGCCCGGACCAGCTCACCCTTCCTTCCCACCGAGGTGGGTAGAAAACTAAAGGGGGGGGGGGGGGGGGTCTGGATGATGACGAAGGCCACAGTGGTCTTCAACCGGCGGACCTCCAGAGGTTTCAAAACTACAACTCCCAGCATTCACGGACAGCCAACGGCTGTCCGGGAATGCTGGGAGTTGTAGTCTTGCAACATCTGGAGGTCCGCAGGTTGAAGACCACTGAGAAGGGATTGACAGGCGGAGAGTTCACTCGAGTATAACCCGAGGGGGGGGGGGGCGTTTTCAGCACGAAAAATCGTGCTGAAAAACTCGGCTTATACTCGAGTAAATACAGTATATCATTTTAATGCACATAATGTAGCAGTTACCCAAAGACATTAGTAATATTTTTTTTTTTGTGGTTCACATTATGGTTTTACCAGTGTGAAAAACGACATTTGCACAAAGTGTTGTGAGTGGCAATAAAAAATAGTTTGCCTTGTACTGTGCAGACAGTGCTGTACCCATAGCTGAGATAAAGTTGCTGAGTTGCCCATAGCAACCAATCAGATTTACTTTCACTTTTGGAAAAAGGACCCTGAACAATAAAAGAAGCAACATGATTGGTTGCTAGGGGAAAATGCAACACTTTTCCAAGGCAGAGGTCTTGATGAATCTGCCCCCCGTAAGGCTGAGTTTCTACTTGTTTTATTTTGTGGCCCAAAAAAGTGCAAGAAAAAAACGCCAGAAAAAAATGCCACAGCATTTTCCTGTGTTTGGCATTTTTTGCCTTTGAGTGGAAATTGCATTTTAGGCCCCTTTGAAGCTTTTTCAAAAAAAAAAAAAAAAAAAAAAGGGATACAGTAGTGATGGAAAAAAAATGTACTTGAAGAAATGTATGTTTTTTATAACTAAATTTTAATTAATTTTTAATAAAGTGTGTGTGTGTGTTTCACTTTTTTTCTCAATTTTTTTTTTTTTTTAGGTAGTACTACTACTCCCAGCATGGAACAGACTGTTGCATGATGGGGGTAGTAATACCTGTACTAATAGACATATCACCCCATGTCTCACTTCTGACACCCAATGCAATTGTCCAATCTCTTGCAAAGATGCGAAGTGGCTCTATACAGCGCTCGCATCTCTGCACTATACTCCGGCCAGTGAAGTGAATAGATATTCACATCACTCATTCATATTTTCCGCCCAGATTGGGGATAGTTGCAGCCAATCACAGCTCTCAGTGGGAAATATGAATGAGTGATGTTCTATTCATATCACTGGCCGGAGTATAGTGCAGAGATGTGGAGCAGAGGAGAAAGCCGCTCTGCATCTCTGCAAAAGATAGAACAATCGCATTGGGTGTCGGGATTGACACCTGCTGTGATCTGTCTTTAACTGCAGGTACTACTACTCCCAACATGGAGCACACTCTGCTCCATGTTGGGAGCAGTAGTACCTGCATTAATAGACAGATCACAACAGGTGTCACTTATGACACCCGCTGCAATCCTCCTATATAATGTATAGATGCGGCGGCCGCTCTTCTATGGTCCCCTGCACTGACGTATAAATATACACCTATTCATATTTCCCATAGAGAGTTGTGATTGGCTGGAACCATCTGGCCAATCACAGCTCTCTGCGGGAAATATGAATAGGTGTAAATATAAGGCAGTGCAGGGGACCATAGAAGAGCGGCCGCAAGCATCTATAAATTATACAGAAGGATCGCAACGAGCGTCAGAAGTACAGGTACTATTACCCCCATTATGAAACAGTGTGTTCCATGCTGGGAGTAGTAGTACTACCTAAAAAATGTGAAAAACAAAGAAAAACATTTGAAACACACACACACTACATTTTTATTATTGTCGGCTACATTTATAGGTCCCACATAAATTGATCCCTGTTTTAAAAATTAATTAAAATTTTGCAATAAAAAAGATACATTTCGTTAGATACAATTTTTTCCATCACTACTGTATCTTTTTTTTACCCTACGAAATTTTATTAAATAACGTATC
Organism: Hyla sarda; assembly: GCF_029499605.1. Lineage (NCBI taxonomy): Eukaryota > Metazoa > Chordata > Amphibia > Anura > Hylidae > Hyla > Hyla sarda. The sequence continues at coordinate 341,697,275 of NC_079193.1, read as the reverse complement.
GCCATCACTTTTTTGAATCGCTAAAGTCCAAAAAAGAATAAAAACTGCCTGCAAAAGTGCCAAAGTTAAAACCCACATGTCGTTTTTCTTGGCATTTTTTTTACTCCCATAGACTTCTATGGGAGAAAAACGCCACGATTTCAGGGTAAAATAACCATTGGCTCAACATGCTGCGACTTTGCAAAACTGCCAAGGAGCTGAAAAAGAGTGAAAAAGCACCAAAAGGATAAAAAAAAAAAAAAAACGCCAAACTGAAAAACACAAAGTGGAGAAATAATTTTACGTTTTCTCATTGATTTGCAGATAACATTGTCACAGAGTCTTTTCAATGAAAAAACGCTATGGGGGCCATTTTGGCATTTTTGGGAGAAAAACGCACACACACAAAAAAAAAAGAAAACAAGTAGAAACTTAGCCTAATGCACAACAGCATTTGGAACAGCAGAAAAAGGCCCTGGCTGAGCGAGCTTTACCTCTGTAAGGCTAGGAGTCCACTTGTTTTTTTCTGGCAGTTTTTGGATTTCTGCCACTGCAGTTTTTGAGCCAAAGCCAGAAGTGTATTCAATAGGAATAGGACATATAAAGGAAGGACTTATACTTCTCCTCCCTTATGGATCCACTTCTGACTTTGGCTCAAAAACTTCAGTGGCAGTTTTCCAAAAACTGCCAAAAAAAAAAAACAAGTGGAATCCTAGCCTTAACCAGCCAAAGTCCCAGGGTCAGATTTAATTGCCTCACAGTCAGAAAGTTCTGCCTGGAATTCTGGGGAAGGAGTCTGCGCCTTTTGTAGGGCTGCATTTGTGCCAAAATTACAAACTTGCATGTGTCAATTGATAATTTTGGCGCAACTACACTTCATTTGGCGTAAAAAAAAACTACATAAAATCACACATTACAGCACCATTATTAACCCCTTAAGGACCTTTTTTTTTTTGTTTTTGCTCTTTTGTTTTTTCCTCCTTACCTTTAAAAAATCATAACTCTTTAAATTTTGCACCTAAAAATCTGTTTTATGGCTTATTTTTTGCGCCACCAATTCTACTTTGTAATGATATCAGTCATTTTACCCAAAAATTTACGACGAAACAGGAAAAAAAATCATTGTGCGACAAAATTGAAAAAATACAGCCATTTTGTAATTTTTGGGGGCTTCTGTTTCTACGTAGTAAATTTTTCGGTAAAAATGACACCTTATCTTTATTCTCTAGGTCCATATGGTTAAAATGATACCCTACTCATATAGGTTTGATTTTGGATTACTTCAGAAAAAAATCATAACTACATGCAGGAAAATTTATACGTTTAAAATTGTCATCTTCTGACCCCTGTAACTTTTTTTTTTTTCCGTGTTCAGGGCGCTATGAGGGTTCATTTTTTGCACCATGATCTGAAATTTTTGTCGGTACCATTTTTGCATTGACTTTTTGATCGCTTTTTATTCATCTTTTCATGGTATAAAAAGTGACCAAAAATACGCTATTTTGGACTTTGGAATTTTTTTGCGCGTACGCCATTGACGTGCGGTTTAATTAGCAGTATATTTTTTTAATTCGGACATTTCCGCACGCGGCGATACCACATATGTTTATTTTTCTTTTTATTTACACAGTTTTTTTTTATTATTGGAAATGCCGGGTGATTCAAACTTTTATTAGGGGAAGGGATAATTCAAAGGGTTAATGATTTTTTTAAACTTTTTTTAAGCAATAAGATAGCCCCCATAGGGGGCTATAACATTGCATTTACTGATCTTTAACACTGTTCAATGCATCTCCATAGAGATGCAATGATCAGTGTTTTCGGCGATTGATTGCTCAAGCCTGGATCTCAGGCTTGAAGCATTCAATCGGACTGCAGAAAGGAAGGTAAGAGACCTTCCTCCTGTGCTACAGCTGTTTGGGATGCCGCGATTATACCCCGGCGATCCCCAACAGCTCCCTGAGCTAGCTGGGCACTTTTACTTTCACTTTTAGCCGCGTGGCTCAGCTTTGAGCGCGTGGCTAAAGGGTTAATAGCGCGCGGCACCGCGATCAGTGCCGCACGCTATTAGAGGCGGGTCCTGGCTTCACTATGACGCCGGGCCCGCCGTGATATGATGCGGGGTCACCGTGGGACCCCGCGTTATATCACGGGAGCGGGACCAAGGACGTACTCATACGTCCTTGGTCCTTAACCCCTTAAGGACAGAGCCCATTTTCACCTCTAGGACGAAGCCCTTTTTTGCAAATCTGACCACTGTCACTTTAAACATTAATAACTCTGGAATGCTTTTAGTTATCATTCTGATTCTGAGATTGTTTTTTTCGTGACGTATTCTACTTTAACATAGTGGTAAATTTTTGTGGTAACTTGCATCCTTTCTTGGTGAAAAATCCCCAAATTTGATGAAAAAAATAAACATTTAGCATTTTTCTAACTTTGAAGCTCTCTGCTTGTAAGGAAAATGGATATTCCAAATAATTTTTTTTTGGATTCACATATACAATATGTCTACTTTATGTTTGCATCATAAAATTGACGAGTTTTTACTTTTGGAAGACACCAGAGGGCTTCAAAGTTCAGCAGCAATTTTCCAATTTTTCACAAAATTTTCAAACTCGCAATTTTTCAGGGACCAGTTCAGGTTTGAAGTGGATTTGAAGGGTCTTCATATTAGAAATACCCCATAAATGACCCCATTATAAAAACTGCACCCCCCAAAGTATTCAAAATGACATTCAGTAAATGTTTTAACCCTTTAGGTGTTTCACAGGAAAAGCAGCAAAGTGAAGGAGAAAATTCAAAATCTTCATTTTTTACACTCGCATGTTCTTGTAGACCCAATTTTAGAATTTTTACAAGGGGTAAAAGGAGAAAATGTATACTTATATTTGTAGCCCAATTTCTCTCGAGTAAGCACATACCTCATATGTCTATGTAAAGTGTTCGGCGGGCGCAGTAGAGGGCTCAGAAGCGAAGGAGCGACAAGGGGATTTTAGAGAGTACGTTTTTCTGAAATGGTTTTTGGGGGGCATGTCACCTTTAGGAAGCCCCTATGGTGCCAGAACAGCAAAAAAAAACACATGGCATACCATTTTGGAAACTAGACCGCTTGAGGAACATAACAAGGAATAAAGTGAGCTTTGATACCCCACAGGTGTTTCACGACTTTTGCATATGTAAAAAAAAATAAAATATTTCACTAAAATGTTGGTTTTCCCACAAATTTCACATTTTTTAAATGGTTAATAGCAGAAAAGACCCCCCAAAATTTGTAACCCCATCTCTTCTGAGTATGGAGGTACCCCATAAGTGGACTTGAAGTGCACTGCGGACGAACTACAATGCTCAGAAGAGAAGGAGTCATATTTGGCTTTTTGAGAGCAAATTTTGCTCGGGGGGCATGTTGCATTTAGGAAGCCCCTATGGTGCCAGAACAGCAAAAAAAAACACATGGCATACCATTTTTGGAAACTAGACCCCTTGAGGAACGTAACAAGGGATAAAGTGAGCCTTAATACCCCACAGGTGTTTCACGACTTTTGCATATGTAAAAAAAAAAAAAAATAATTCACTAAAATGTGGGTTTCCCCCCAAATTTCAAATTTTTGCAAGGGTTGATAGCAGAAAAGACCCCCCAAAAGTTGTAACCCCATCTCTTCTGAGTATGGAGGTACCCCATAAGTGGACCTGAAGTGCACTACAGGCGAACTACAATGCTCAGAAGGGAAGGCGTCATATTTGGCTTTTTGAGAGCAAATTTTGCTCGGGGGGGCATGTCCCATTTAGGAAGCCCATATGGTGCCAGAACAGCAAAATAACCCCCACATGGCATACCATTTTGGAAACTAGATGTAATGAGGGGTACAGTGAGCATTTACCCCCCACTGGTGTCTGACAGATCTTTGAAACAGTGGGCTGTGCAAAATTTTTCATTTTCACGGACCACTGTTCCAAAGATCCGTCAGACACCTGTGGGGTGTAAATTCTCACTGCACCCCTTATTACATTCCGTGAGGGGTGTAGTTTTCAAAATGGGGTCACATGTGGGTGTGTTTTTTTTTGCGTTTGTCAGAACCGCTGTAACAATCAGCCACCTCTGTGCAAATCACCTCAAATGTACATGGCGCACTCTCCCTTCTGGGCCTTGTTGTGCGCCCCCAGAGCACTTTGCGCCCACATATGGGGTATCTCCGTACTCAGGAGAAATTGTGTTACAAATTTTGGGAGGCATTTTTCCCTTTTACCTCTTGTGAAAATGAAAAGTATAGGGCAACACCAGCATGTTAGTGTAAATTTTTTTATTTTTTTACACTAACATGCTGGTGTAGACCCCAACTGTTCCTTTTCATAAGGGGTAAAAGGAGAAAAAGCCCCCCAAAATATGTTAGGCAATTTCTCCCGAGTGCGGCGATACCCCATATGTGACCCTATTCTGTTGCCTTGAAATACGACAGGGCTCCAAAGTAAGAGCGCCATGTGCATTTGAGGCCTGAATTAGGGACTTGCATAGGGGTGGACATAGGGGTATTCTATGCCAGTGATTCCCAAACAGGGTGCCTCCAGCTGTTGCTAAACTCCCAGCATGCTTGGACAGTCAATTGCTGTCCAGAAATGCTGGGAGTTTTTGTTTTGCAACAGCTGGAGGCTCCATCTTAGAAACACTGCCATACAATACGTTTTTCATTTTTATTGGAGAAGGGGGGTGGGGGGGGCAGTGTACGTGTGTATATGTAGTGTTTTACTCTTTATTTTATGTTAGTGTAGTGTAGTGTTTTTAGGTTACATTCACACAGGCGGCAGATTACACTGAGTCTCCCGCTAGGAGTTTGAGCTGCGGCGGAAAATTTGCCGCAGCTCAAATTTGCAGCGGGGAACTCATTGTAATCTGCCGCCAGTGTGAATGTAGCCTGTACATTCACACGGGAGGGGGGTCAAAACTACAACTCCCAGCATGCACTGATAGACCATGCATGCTGGGAGTTGTAGTTTTGCAACAGCTGGAGGCACACTGGCTGGAAAACCTTGAGTTAGGTTCTATGACCTAACTCAGTATTTTCCAACTAGTGTGCCTCCAGGTGTTGCAAAACTGCAACTCCCAGCATGTACTGATTGCGGAAGGGCATGCTGGGAGATGTAGTTATGCAATGGCTGGAGGCACGCAAGTACAACTCCCAGCATGCCAAGACAGCCTTATGCTGTTCCTGAATGCTGGGAGTTGTAGTTTTGCAAGATTTAGAGGGGTTCAAGTTGTAAATCACTGTCCAGTGGTCTCAAAACTGTGGCCCTCCAGATGTTGCAAAACTACAACTCTCAGCATGCCCAGACAGCAAACTGCTGTCTGGGCATGCTGAGAGTTGTAGTTTTGCAACATCTGGAGGGCTACAGTTTGAGACCACTTAGTGATCTACAACCTGAACCCCTCTAAATATTGCAAAACTACAAGTCCCAGCATGCCCACACAGCAAACAGCTGTCTGGGCATGCTGGGAGTTGTAGTTTTGCAACATCTGTAGGGCCACGGTTTAGAGACCACTGTAAACTGTGGCCCTCCGGATGTTGCTAGGCAACAACTTACCTAGCAGGACCCGGAAGCCGCCGCCGCCGCACGTGGGGGATCCCCGCATGGAGGATCGCGATCCGGGATCCAGGTAGGGACCTTCGGCGCCGACCCTCCCTGGATGGTTCCCCCGTTTTTCCCGGACACCGATAGGTGGGCAAAGCGGAGGAACCGAACTTTAACCCCCCCTCCCCCGGTCTGCTATCGGTCGGTCGCTCGGCCGACCAATAGCAGGGATAGGAGGGGTGGCAACCCTGCCACCAAACTCCTATCCCTTTAGGGGGATCGAGGGTGTCTCGGACACCTACGATCCCTCTTATTTTCAGGGTCACCGGGTCACCAGTGACCCGTATGACCCGGAATCGCGCAGATCGCAGGTCTGAATTGACCTGCGATTTGCGCGCATCGCGGTCATGGGGGGGTCTCAGGACCCCCTTCGGCGATGTGCCGGGATGCCTGCTGTTAGATAACAGCAGTCATCCCGGCCCGATCACCACTACCGGTGACGCGGCGCTCCCGGAACCCCGCGACATACATGTACGTCGCCGCGCCCCAAGTGACACTTCACGGCGCCGTACATGTACGTCGCTCGTCGTAAAGGAGTTAAGGGGTTAATACATACCCCCCTATATGCCCAGCAGAGGTGAGTAGAAAGAACGTGTTAGGGTCCCATCCGAAGTAAGGCCACCTCCGCGTGGTGGATGGGGGACACGTTTTTACCAAAAAGCTCACTTAGAGCCTCCTTTTTGTGACCAAGAGTGCTGCTTAAACCTTCATTTTGTATACTTTGTTTTTGCCTCAGCCGCGTACATCTGTGTATTAGGTAGTTGTGCTGGCTTAGTGCAAGGGACTTTTTTTGTTGATTTAAAACAAATATGAAAAAAAAATCCTGTGCTGTAGCCCAAAATATAAAAAAAAATAAAAAGAACTTCCCAAAAGGCTGGAAAAAGAACTCTTAATGGGAGGAAAAACATCAAAACATCATGTTTCTGACTTTTTACTAGTACAAGTGACTTTTTTTCAGTCTTAAAATACAGGCAAAAAAAAAACTGTGTGGGACTGCAGCCAAAGTGAACAAAGTTTACAAAGTTAATGAACCTAGTTAAACATTTTGCCCTCATAAATCTTCCATAAATTGTTACGCTCTCCCTTGCAGTTTTTCTTTAAGTTGTAGAGAAATAAACTGAATAGAAAGTTTAGGAGTTAAAGGGGCACTCTCCTGGAAAACATTTTTTTTTTAAATCAGATTTGTAAATTACTTCTATTTAAAAATCTTAATCCTTCCAGTATTTATTAGCGACTGTATACTACAGAGGAAGTTCTTTTCTTTTGGGATTTATTTTCTGTCTGTCCACAGTGCTCCCTGCTGACACCTCTGTCCATGTCAGGTACTTTCCAGAGCAGGATAGGTTTGCTATGGGGTTTTCTCCTACTCTGGACAGTTCCTAAAATGGACAGAAGTGTCAGCAGGGAGCACTGTGGTCAGACAGAAAGGAAATTCAAAAAGAAAAAGAACTTCATGTGGATGATAAGTACAGGAAGGATTAAGATTTTTTAACAGAAGTAATTTACAAATCTGTTTAACGTTCTGGCACCAGTTGATTAAAAAAATATATGTTTTCCAGAGGAGTACACCTTTAATCCATTGTACAATGTAAGGTGAAGAATAAAAATAGTAAGAAGTGTAGAGAGTTGGTGTAATCAGGAGCCGTCATTGATGCATCTATAGATTTGTTCACTATCAGTGTTTCCATCTATCAGGTACCAATTGCTCTGGGAATAGGGTGCAGTGATATATGTTGCAATACAAAAGGTGGAAATCTACAGATCTTATCTGGTATTGAAGAGAAAAGTGGAGTTATTCCAATTCTATTGTACCCCAGACAATCAAAATTCATCAAAGTAGAGAAAGTTGGCTACTGCACAGCAAAGTGCTATTGGTCTGGGTCTGTTTATAGATCTATGAAGTTTTTATCTAGCAAAAAGTTTAAAAACAATTCTTATCTCCGTAAAGCGAATGTGTCTTCAGAAAATCACATATTGTTTTGAACAGGTTTATATATATACATATATATATATATATATATATATATATATATATATATATATATATTTATTTATTTATTTTTGTTTAAATTGTGGTATTTTCTTTCCTGTTTTATGTTGCCCACAGCTTTCCTGTACAGTATGGGAAAGAATAAGCAGAGTCATCTCATTATTATTAGAGACTGGGCAAATTTATGACAGCTTTATTGTGCTGCTGGAAGTCTAAATGCACTTAGAGGGGTACTCCACTGGAAAACATTTTTTTTTTTTTTTATCAACTAGTGCAAGAAAGTTAAACAGATTTGTAAATTACTTCTTTTAAAAAATCTTAATCCTTCCAGTACTTATCAGCTGCTATGTGCTTCACAGAATTTTTTTTTTCTTTTTTAATTTCCTTTCTGTCTGACCACAGTGCTCTCTGTCCATTTTAGGAACTGTCCAGAGTAGGAGCTAATCCCCCAAACCAACCTATCCTGCTCTGAACAGTTCCTAAAATGGACAGAGTTGTCAGCAGAGAGCACCATGGTCAGACAGAAAGGAAATTAAAAAAGAAGAGAACTTCCTGTGAAGCACATAGCAGCTGATAAGTACTGGAAGGATTAAGATTTTTAAAATAGAAGTAATTTACAAATCTGTTTACATTTCTGGCACCAGTTGATTTAATTCTTTTTTTCCAGTGGAGTACCCCTTTAAGGCCCATGCACACTATGAAATTTCCTCCTGGAAAAAATCAAGGTAGAGATTTTGGTGTAGCAGCCTCCCATTGGGGGACATTTTTCATTGTTGGTGTGAGATTTTACTAAAATGGCCCACAGGACTTTGTGAGTTGCAGAGTTAGGTTTAGGATTTGTGCTCTGGCATCTGACACATTTGTACGTGTCCTGTTAGGTAGTGTAGGTTCGCGCAAAAAGATTACACTTTGCGCAAAAGTTGTATGCAACAAAAAAAAAAAAAAAACTGCTCATAATAACTTTGTGTCCACTGCATATAATGCTCCACTGTGCCCCCAAACAGTACACTTGATTAGGAAATGCTCCATCAAAAAGAACGCACAAAAAAAAAAAAACGCATCCATGGCAATTGCTCAAATTTTTGCTCGTAAAATAAACAAGAAAATAGGCGAACAACCAGTGATAATTGTCGCCAATTGTCTTTAATGGGATTCTGCTGCACTGTGCACACTGCAGAATTTTGTCAGCTGAATTCCTATTCAGAACTCCACCAAAAGAATGAACTTGTTTTTCGGAATTCAGACTGGAACATCACCGCGCAGATTCATTTTGCCGAAATTAAGATTCTATAAAGAGCATGGGCCTTAACTATACGCACACAGATTAGGCCCAATACACATCAAATTTAGAGCCTATACATTGGACGTATATACAGTGGTCCCTCAAGTTACAATATTAATTGGTTTTGGGACGACCATTGTATGTTGAAACCATTGTATGTTGAGACCATAACTCTATGGAAACCTGGTAATTGGTTCTAAAGCCCCAAAATGTCATCCAAAAATAGGGAAAAGGGAGAATTAAAGAAAAATAAGTAGATAACTAATATAGATAAAGCAAATCCTTATATATAAAAGTAATAAAGATCTGCTGGGAGCTATAAATCACTGTCTATGTCAGTGTTTTCCAAGCAGGGAGCCTCCAGCTGTTGCAAAACTACAACTCCCAGCATGCCCGGACAGCCTTTGGCTGTCCGGGCATGCTGGGAGTTGTAGTTTTGCAACAGCTGGGGGCACCCTGCTTGGGAAACACTGGTCTATGTAGAGGACAGGAGCTTCTTCAGGGTCCTGTACAGTGCACACAATGTCCTAAAAAAGTAACCTGAAGTCACCCTTAGCTGGTGTCCAAAGGAGCAGCTATCCCTGGCACAGGTAAAGAGAACATGTAATACCTCTCTGTACTGTAGGGGGCGCTACCAGACACCAGTCAGTGCATACGCTTCAGTAATACAGGTGTTTTACCAGTAAATTGCCCATTCTGATTGGTCAGATCTTCCGGCCATTGACAAGTTTCACAGATCCGGACTGTCTGTAGCATTGTATGTTGAGTCTGGTTTCAACTTACAATGGTCCAGAAAAGACCAATGTATGTTGAAACTATTGTATGTTGAGGCCATTGTAAGTTGAGGGATCACCGTATTAGGATCTCCTGATGTTAACCTCTAATTGAAGGTTGTAATGTATTCCACCAAATGAGTATACAATGGAATACAAAGCTAAAAGATTTTCATTAAAAAAAAGGAGTGCATGCAGACTATGCAGCGTTATAGTTCCCAGAAGGAGATTGGTAATGGGTAGTGTTGAGCGGCTTAGGCCATATTCGAATTTGCGATATTTCGCGAATATATGGACGAATATTCGTCATAAATTCGCTAAATTCGGAATATTCGCGTTCGGAGTATGCGAAAATTAGCATATGCGAAAATTAGCATATAAAAAATTTGCATACGTGAAAATTCGCACGCCAGTCTCACACAGTAGTATTAGAGCCTTCATTACACCACACAAGCTGGAAGCAGAGAGGGATGATCATTGTGATGTGTACTGTGGAAAAAAATGAAATAAAATAAAAATACAACGAATATTCATAATTACGAATATATAATGCTATATTCGCGAATATTCGCGAATTCGCGAATATGCGATATTCACGAATAAAATTTGCATTGCGAATATTCGCGAGCAACACTAGTAATGGGCAGAGCACTCTGCTGAGTGATCCATTTGGGGCACAGCCATGAAGAGGAGAGCTACGGCGGAAGAGAACAACAATAGCCATAGGTAGTGAAACAACATAAGCGGACGAGAGGGAAAAAAAGCAATGAGAGTAAATAGCTCTAAGAGCCAGTCACAGAGAGATAACAGAAATGTACAAAAGCTGCAAAGAGAAGAAACAACAAAAACAAATGTGCACTCAATGCCCCATCATCACACAATGAAATGAGAATATTATTAATCTATGCTAGTTTATTAAAAAGGAAAAAAACTAACATATTGCAGTGGCATAAGTATTCAGACCCCTTACTCAGGACTTAGTTGAAGCCCCTTTGGCAGTGATTACAGACTCCAGTCTTCTTGGGATTGAGCTCACAAGACTTACACACCAGGACTTGGGGATTTTCTGCAATTCTTCTCTGCAGATTTTCACAAGCTCTGTCAGTTTGGGTGGAAACCATTGGAGGAAGTCAATTTCAGGTCTCTCCAGAGATATTCTATTGCATTTGGGCTCTAGACCAGCCACACAAGGACATTGACAGAGTTGTCCTAAGCTGCTCCTGTGTTGTCCTGGCTGTGTGCTTAGGGTCATTGTCTTGTTGAAAGGACCTTTGGCCCAGTCTGAGATTCAGAGCATACTGGAACATGTTTTCTTTAACGGGGTATTCCAGTCATAACTGGCTACAGAAAGTTAAACAAGTTTGCAAATGACTTCTATTAAAACATCTTAATCCTTCCAGTACTTATCAGCTGTTGAAGTTGAGTTGTTATTTTCTGTCTGACAATAGTGCACTCTGCTGACACCTCAGGAAACAGCTTCTCTTTACTTGAGCTTAAAGCTTCTCTTTAGTTGAGTCAATCAGACATATACAGAACGTGAAGATACAGGTGACGCGTTTCGGTTGGAATATCAAACTTAAGGTTCAATATTCCGACCGAAACACTTGACCTGTATCTTCACGTTCTGTATGTATCTCATTGACACAAATAAAGAGAAGCTTGTAAGCTGAAGAACTGCGCTGGTCATGTTCCTCTGTTTTCTATATCTGTACAGTATGTGCAGTGGTTTCCCCAAAAATAAACCCTACCCCGAAAGTAAGCCCTAGCAGTATTCAGGGTGGGCTGCACTATAAGCCCTACCCCGGAAATAAGACCTAGGCCAGGGGTAATCAACTGGCGGACCGTGGCCGCCAGTAATGCCTGCAGACTCGTTTGGCTGGTCCCATATCTCAGTGTTTTCCAACCAGGGTGCCTCCAGCTGTGGCCAAACTACAACTCCCAGCATGCCCGGACAGCCTTTGGCTGTCCGGGCATGCTGGGAGTTGTAGTTTGGCCACAGCTGGAGGCACACTGGTTGGGAAACACTGCCATATCTAACTATCTATCCTACAATACCGTACGGAAGCTGCAGCGGGACCTCCTTCTGCTGCTTAGCAGCCGGGGGCAGGGACGCTATCACTTTAAAACGTCGGTGCCTATGCACGGCCAACGTCACGGACGTGTCCTTGCCCCCGGCTGCTAAGCAACAGAAAGAGGTCCCGCCGCCAGCGAGAGCTGCAGCTTCCGTACAGTATGAAGGTGTAAGGTATGGTAGTTTATTATGGCAGAGGGGTGGGGGGCACTGTATGAGTGTGGAGGATGACGGGGGAAGGGGTGGATGGGGGCTGTAGCAGTGTGGAGGATGGGGGGGCTGTAGCAGTATGGAGGATGGGGGGCTGTAGCAGTGTGGAGGATGGGGGGGTTGTAGCAGTATGGAGGATGGGGGGCTGTAGCAGTATGGAGGATGGGGGGCTGTAGCAGTGTGGAGGATGGGGGGCTGTAGCAGTATGGAGGATGGGGGGCTGTAGCAGTATGGAGGATAGGGGGCTGTAGCAGTGTGGAGGATGGGGGGCTGTAGCAGTGTGGAGGATGGGGGGGCTGTAGCAGTATGGAGGATGGGGGGGTTGTAGCAGTATGGAGGATGGGGGACTGTAGCAGTATGGAGGATGGGGGGCTGTAGCAGTATGGAGGATAGGGGGCTGTAGCAGTGTGGATGATGGGGGGGCTGTAGCAGTATGGAGGATGGGGGGGCTGTAGCAGTATGGAGGACGGGGGGCTGTTGCAGTATGGAGGATAGGGGGCTGTAGCAGTGTGGAGGATGGGGGGGTTGTAGCAGTATGGAGGATGGGGGGGCTGTAGCAGTATGGAGGATGGGGGGCTGTAGCAGTATGGAGGATAGGGGGCTGTAGCAGTGTGGAGGATGGGGGGCTGTAGCAGTGTGGAGGACGGGGGGCTGTGGGAGGATGGGGGGGCTGTAGCAGTGTGGAGGATGGGGGGGGCTGTAGCAGTGTGTAGGATGGGGGGGCTGTAGCAGTGTGGAGGATGGGGGGCTGTGGGAGGATGGGGGGGCTGTAGCAGTGTGGAGGATGGGAGGATGGGGGGCTGTAGCAGTGTGGAAGATGGGGGGGGGGTGCGGCATCCTCCACACTTCTACATCCCCCCATCCTCCACACTGCTACAGCCCCCCATCCTCCACACTGCTACAGCCCCCCATCCTCCACACTGCTACAGCCCCCATCCTCCCACAGCCCCCCATTCTCAACACTCCTGCAGCCCCCCCATAAATAAATAAGCCCTACCCTGAAAATAAGCCGTAGTGTGTTTTTTGGGACTAAAATTAATATAAGACCCGGTCTTATTTTCGGAGAAACATGGTACTAGATGCATTAACTCTGTTTTATCTGTAAAAAGGAACACCATTCACACTCATTTAGGACAATTAAAAAACAAACAAATTCCAAGCAAGTTATGCAATGTGCGAGGATTAATTTTACAGACCACTTTTTTTACCGCAGCTGTGGGCCCCACTAAGAACATTTTTGTGCTGAGACCAACAGCCTTTGTTTTACCCATTTTTTCTCCAGTCCAATAACTGGTTAGGCTGGGTTCACACTTTATATTTCTTCTCTCTTTTACAGTTTCTGTTACAGTTTGCTCCATATGAAAATTTACTCGAGCGCTGTTGTGTTTTTTTTTTTTTTATAATGTAAGTCAGTGGAAAACAGAGTATTCTATACTGCATACAACAGCATCAGTTCTTAGAGTTTGTTCTCCTCTTACCGTATTCCAGAAAACCTAAAGTAGAGAAATAACTATTTCTTGGAAATTTACTATTAATGTCCTTTATTTATTATTTAATTAATTTAAGATATATAAATGACATGTTATTAGTTTATTGTTATAACCAACTAATGTTTTAACATTCTTTTTTCCCTAGATTTATTAAAGTATATGTATAAAATATCATAAATGATACACAACGTACCTTACAAATAAAACTCTTTCTCGCGTTCTACCACTGGGTGACAGTGTAACTCAAGCAATGGAGGTCACTTATGATAATCTGCTAATTATTAGAATACGTGATTATGATTTATTTTAACTTTTTATTTCTAATGTGTAAAAAAAAATGTGGTGGATGAAATCATCTTACTAACTGTACAACAAATCATATGAGACATACAGAGAATGTCTATGAAAATGGAATCTGATTTGTGTTGAAGTGTATGCAGAATTATAGTTAATTTTCTATTTTCTATTTCATTTAGTATCAAGGGCACACACACACCAATGAGGCACACGTTACACACACCAATGAGGCACACGTTACATACACCAATGAGGCACACATTACATACACCAATAAGGCACACGTTACATACACCAATAAGGCACACGTTACATACACCAATGAGGCACACGTTACATACAACAATGAGGAACACGTTACATACACCAATGAGGCACACGTTACATACACCAATGAGGCACACGTTACATACACCAATGAGGCACACGTTACATACAACAATGAGGAACACGTTACATACACCAATGAGGCACACGTTACATACAACAATAAGGCACACGTTACATACACCAATGAGGCACACGTTACATACACCAATGAGGCACACGTTACATACACCAATGAGGAACACGTTACATACACCAATGAGGCACACGTTACATACACCAATAAGGCACACGTTACGTACACCAATAAGGCACACGTTACTTACAGCAATAAGGCACACTTACACATTTCATACACCAATGAGGCACAGGTTACATACACCAATGAGGCACACGTTACATACACCAATATTGCACACGTTACGTACACCAATATTGCACACGTTACATACACCAATGAGGCACACGTTACATAAACCAATGAGGTACACGTTACATACACCAATAAGGCACACGTTACGTACACCAATGAGGAACACGTTACATGCACCAATATTGCACACATTACATACAACAATAAGGCACACATTAAATACCCAAATTATGCACATGTTACACACACCAATGAGACACACGTTACATACACCAATAAGGCACACATTACATACACCAATGAGGCACACGTTACATACACCAATATTACCCACGTTGCATACACCAATAAGGCACACGTTATATACACCAATAAGGCACACATTACATACACCAATAAGGCACACGTTACATACACCAATAAGGCACACGTTACATACACCAATGAGGAACACGTTACATACACCAATAAGGCACACGTTACATACACCAATAAGGCACACGTTACATACAACAATAAGGAACACGTTACATACACCAATAAGGCACACGTTACATACACCAATATTGCACACGTTACATACACCAATAAGGCACACGTTACATAAACCAATGAGGTACACGTTGCATACACCAATAAGGCACACGTTACGTACACCAATGAGGAACACGTTACATACACCAATATTGCACACATTACATACACCAATAAGGCACACGTTAAATACCCCAATGAGGCACACGTTACATACAACAATAAGGCACACGTTAAATACATTAAATACCCCAATGAGGCACACATTAAATACCCCAATGAGGCATACGTTACATACACCAATAAGGCACACGTTACATACATCAATGAGTCACACATTACATACACCAATATTACCCACGTTACATACACCAATAAGGCACACGTTATATACACCAATAAGGCACACGTTATATACACCAATAAGGCACACATTACATACACCAATAAGGCAGACGTTACATACACCAATAAGGCACACGTTACATACACCAATAAGGCACACGTTACATACAACAATAAGGAACACGTTACATACACCAAGGAAGCACAGGTTACATACACCAATGAGGCACAGGTTACATACACCAATGAGGCACAGGTTACATACCCCAGTAAGGCACAGATTACATACCCCAGTAAGGCACACGTTACTTACCCCACTAAGGCACACGTTACATTCCCCAATGAGGCACACATTACATACACCAGTAAAGTACACATTACATACCCCAATGAGGCATACATTACACACCGCAATGAGACACACATTACATACCCCAGCAAAGCACATGTTACATACCCCAATGAGGCACACATCACATACCCCAGTAAGGCACACATTTCATACCCCAGTAAGGCACACATTACATACCCCAGTAAGGCACACATTCCATACCCCAGTAAGGCACACATTACATACCCCAGTAAGGCACATGTTACATACACCAATAAGCCATAACATAAATACCATATTTAGAAGACCAGGCAATGCTGGGTACTATGCTAGTATAAAATATAATCAGGACTATAAGCAATAATGGTGATTTTATGTAATCAGGGTAGGTAGAGGAGGACCAAAATTCACAGGCTTGCAAAAATACAAAAAACAGTATCTTTGTCCAGCTGAAATCCAGGTATGAGGTCTACCTGAAAAGTATGCAGCCATGTAATATAAAAAATAGAGGCATTTATTGAAGATACACAAAAACATTGTACTGTATATAGGACAATGATGCCTCCAGGGGCACTTTGGGACCTCACACAGTTTACACTTAGTGATGACCGACATGCGTGTGCGCATGCGGATAACTATCTACCTATCTATCTATATTATCAATCTATCCATCTATCTACCTCCTAATATTCTTTAGTGAAGATATTCGCCAATTTGAGGATATTCACAAATATTTGCATATTTCGCATATTCTCATATTTGTGAAAATTCGCTCTCCAGTCTAATACAGTAAATAGTATGGGAGCCACGTGAGATCACTGTGATGTGCTCTATGGGGGAAAAAAAAATATGAATATTTGCGCTCAACCCTATTTACACTACATGCAGTTCTGATGCATTTTTTTTACTCAAAGTGCATTATCTAGAGAAATATTGCCATAAGGAGAAAGTGATTTGATCTATAATCACAAATAAGATGTTTTATAAAGATTTGACATCTTTAGGCTGTGTTCACATGTGGAATTGTTACTGCATTTTAACACATTTCAACATTTGCACTACATTTTTGCTGTTTTTGCAGTGATTTTCCAAAATTGCACAACAATTACACATTTTGAAAGGGGTACTCCGGTGAAAACCTTTTTTCTTTTAAATCAACTGGTGGCAGAAAGTTAAACATGTTTGTAAATTACTTCTATTAAAAAATCTTAATCCTTCCTGTACTTATTAGCTGCTGAATACTACAGAGGAAATTATTTTATTTTTGGAATGTTCTCTGATGACATCACGACCACAGTTCTCTCTGCTGACATTATTATAATAATAATAACACTTTATTTATTGTTGTCCTTAGTGGGATTTGAATCCAAGTCCCCAGCACTGCAAGGAAGCAGTGCTAACCACTGAGCCACCATGCTGCCCTTAGCATACATCTGCTATGCATGGTTGCTTAAATGGACAGAGATGTCAGCAGAGAGCACTGTGCTCGTGATGTCATCAGTGTTCCAAAAGGAAAGGAATTTCTTCTGTAGCATTCAGCAGCTAATAAGTACTGGAAGGATTAAGATTTTTTAACAGAAGTAATTTACAAATGTGTTTAACTTTCTACCACCAGTTGATTTAAAAGAAAAAAATGTTTTCACCGGAGTACCCCTTTAACCCCTTAAGGACTCAGCCCATTTTGGCCTTAAGGACTCAGACAATTTAATTTTTACGTTTTCATTTTTTCCTCCTCGCCTTCTAAAAATCATAACTCTTTTATATTTTCATCCACAGACTAGTATGAGGGCTTGTTTTTTGCGCGACCAGTTGTCCTTTGTAATGACATAACTCATTATATCATAAAATGTATGGCCCAACCAAAAAACACAATTTTTGTGTGGAAATTAAAACGAAAAACGCAATTTTGCTTATTTTGGAAGGTTTCGTTTTCACACCGTACAATTTATGGTAAAAATGACATGTGTTCTTTATTCTGAGGGTCAATACGATTAAAATGATACCCATTATTACATACTTTTATATTATTGTTGCGCTTAAAAAAAATCACAAACTTTTTAACCAAATTAGTACGTTTATAATCCCTTTATTTTGATGACCTATAACTTTTTTATTTTTCCGTATAAGTGGCAGTATGGGGGCTTATTTTTTGCGCCATGATCTGTACTTTTTTTTGATACCACATTTGCATATAAAAAACTTTTAATACATTTTTTATAATTTTTTTTTATAAAATGTATTAAAAAAGTAGGAATTTTGGACTTTTTTTTTTTTCGTTAACCGTACGGGATTATTAACATTTTATTTTAATAGTTCGGACATTTACGCACGCGGCGATACCAAATATGTCTATAAAAAAAATTTTTTTACGGTTTTTGGGGGTAAAATAGGAAAAAAACGGACGTTTTACTTTTTTATTGGGGGAGGGGATTTAACTTTTTTTTTACTTTTACTTTTACATTTTTTTACATTTTTTTTTACACTTGAATAGTCCCCATAGGGGACTATTCATAGCAATACCATGATTGCTAATACTGATCTGTTCTATGTATAGGACATAGAACAGATCAGTGTTTTCGGTCATCTTCTGCTCTGGTCTGCAGACCAGAGCAAGAGACGCCGGGAGCCGCACGGAGGAAGGAGAGGGGACCTCCGTGCGGCGTTATGAATGATCGGATCCACGCAGCAGCGCTGCGGGCGATCCGATCATTCATTCAAATCGCGCACTGCCGCAGATGCCGGGATCTGTATTGATCCCGGCACATGAGGGGTTAATGGCGGACGCCCGCGAGATCGCGGGCGTCGGCCATTGCCGGCGGGTCCCTGGCTGCGATCAGCAGCCGGGATCAGCCGCGCATGACACGGGCATCGCTCCGATGCCCGCGGTTATGCTTAGGACGTAAATGTACGTCCTAGTGCGTTAAGTACCACCGCACCAGGACGTACATTTACGTCCTGCGTCCTTAAGGGGTTAAGCAGCAAGAATCAAAATGTTTGAATACAGCCTCAGAGGAGAGGTATATAGTATATGCTATTTATCCTGATCCCATAATTAAAGTAGATTAAGTTGGAAGGGGAGGTGTCTGGGAGCTAATAGGAAGTATGATGATGTCATCCTGTAGTCCACAGGAAGTCAGAAACCAGGTCTGACATCCTGTCACACACATTATGCACAGTAACTTTTTTTTTATGCCAGACTGGTGATCACATGACGAGGTTAGAGTAATGAAACATATGGATGCAGCTGTGCTGTATGATATAGGGAAAAAACTGTAAGAGATACTTTAAGAAAAACATATATCCCTGGTGCAAGTCCCAATGAAGAGCCGAATGTCCTTGTGTCATGTACTACATCCTCAGGGTACTCTGTGACTTTTTGTAGCGCTTTAAATTGTTTTTGGACAGCAGCAGTAGCCCAAAAGTTAAAGCCATACACTAAGTTGTCTGTAATTGTGTGGACTGCAGCTGTCACTAAATGCTTAAAATGAATTTGTTGTGTTACAAAAGTCCCATTGTGGTCCAGGCCTAAGTAGAAAATAAATGTAAGCAGAATTTGCAAAACAAAGTGAAGGACATTGTCTGTTCCAAATGTAATTTGTATATTAAGTAAGAGCTGTGGAGCCTTAAAGTGTACCTCTCCACTTCCAAATGTTGACTGAGCCATGATGCATACAGTGTATGCCTGGCCACTCAGTGTATGGGAGCTTCTGTTTTGTATGAATGCGTATTGGGCATCATATCCAAAGCAAATTTGAGATTTGCTCATCTCACACAACAAAAAACCCTGCACATAGAAAAGACATGCATTGTGAGTCAGGAGAGTTGCCTAACTCTGCAGCTGATTATTGTACAGACTTACAATCACTGCACTTCTGGTGACTTAGAGCAGAAATACCGTATTTTTCGCCCTATAGGACGCATCGGCGTATAAGACGCACCCAATTTATAGGTGCAAAATCTAAAAAAATTAAGATTTTGAACCCAATAGTGGTCTTCAACCTGCGGACCTCCAGATGTTGCAAAACTACAACTCCCAGCATGCCCGGACAGCCAACGGCTGTCCGGGCATGCTGGGAGTTGTAGTTTTGCAACATCTGGAGGTCCGCAGATTGAAGACCACTGCATAGGAGGTAATACTCACGTGTCCCCGCCGCTCCGGACCCGTCACCGCTGCCCTGGATGTCGCTCCATCGCTGTCGCCGTGTCCCCGTCGCTCCGGAACGTCTCTGCTGCCGGACGGGTATCCTCGCTCTCCGTCGCCGCCATCACGTCGTTACGCATGCCGACGCACGTACGCGACGACGTGATGACGAGAAAGGAGAGCGCCGGCCATACAGGGGATCCCTGAACGGAGAAGACACAGAGGAGGCAGGTAAGGTCCCTCCCGGTGTCCTGTAAGCACTAACCCGGCTATTCAGTCGGGCTGTTCGGAACCGCCGCAGTGAAATCGCGGTGGTCCCGAACAGCCCGACTGAACAGCCGGGTTAGTGTCACTTTCCCTTCAGACGCGGCGGTCAGCTTTGATCGCCACGTCTGAAGGGTTAATACAGGGCATCACCGCGATCGGTGATGTCCTGTATTAGCTGCGGGTCCCGGCTGTTGATGGCCGCAGGGACCGCCGCGATAGGGGTGTATTCGCCGTATAAGACGCACCGACTTTTCCCCCCCAGTTTTGGGGAAGAAAAAGTGCGTCTTATACGGCGAAAAATACGGTAAACCCTTCAGCAGCACTTTGTACATGGAGGGACATACAAATAGAGCTAGGTGGGGAGGAAAGGGGTCTTAGAGCTGCCAGGAGGTTTATGATAGGTGATGATGTATTCCTTTAGTTTACAGAGTCAGCTTTACAGGACAGACCACTTTTTGTTACACATAAATAAGTGTAGACTGAGTGATGATCACACCAGGTATGAGTAACTATTACTTAAAGAGTACCTGTCACCAAACTGAACTTTTAATACATTGTTCCTTATGTAAATATAAGACACTTTGCTATTTACTTGCTGTTAAAATTCTCAACCTTTATATGTATGTGATTGAAAAAACGGCCATTAGGTGGCTCTGTTCTGTCCCCTGGCTTCAGTGGCATTGTGCCTGCTGGGGAACACCCACTTCTCCTGCCAGGAGCTCACACAATGTGAGCAAGGGAAAAGGTATGTTACAGAGAATATAATCTGAGTTAGTTTAGCAAATATAGTTTGATGACAGGTACTCATTAAAGTGTACTTGCAATAAAAAAAAAAAAATGTGACAAAGACGTTTCGATCGGTTTTGGTTGCTGAAAGCTCAACCAATCAGGTGAATAAGCAGGGAGAAGCATGCAGTAACAGCTTTCATAGTGAGCCAGGAAATGTACATGCAGGAGCAGGGACTTCTCTTTCTCCTGTATATACTGAGCTCTAATGCATATAGTACTGTATACATCACTGTTCACTCAAAGGGGTTATCCACCATAAGGTGATTTTAGTATGTACCTGGCAGACAGTAATGGATATGCTTAGGAAGGATATGTGCTTGTCTTGGGGCTAAGTGACTATGTTGTGAGATTACCATAATAATGTGGCTAGCTTTTAGTGAACTGGTATTTCCTGTTTAACTTTTTTTTTTACTACAAATCCCACAATTCCGGAGCGTCACGATACTCTGGCCCCGTGGTTGCCAACCGGCTGTTTGTGAGCTGCCTCCGCGGCGTGCAGCTCAAACAGGTGGGAAGCGAATACAAGATAGCGGGGGGCCCCAGCAGCGGGACCCCGGTGGTGAGTGATCTTATCCTCTATCCTTTGGATAGGGGATAAGATGTCTCAGGGCCGGAGTACCCCTTTAATCCATTACATAGGCACGGCACCATCCATTCCAGGAATATGCAATATTGACTATATCATCTACCATTCACCACGAGGAAGTATCTGTTTAATACTTATCAGCGCACCACCCCAACCATAGCGCTGAGACTATAATACTCCATGTCCCAACTCACTCACGCAGCAGCGCCACGTCAGAGTTCACTGTGCCACCGATCAGTGCGCCCGCTGCCCTGCTCTCCCTCTCGTACAGGCCCTGCTTGTCCTCAGGTACAGAAACCTGCTTGTCATCAGTGCACACGGCCCTGCTTGTTCTCAGGTACAGAGCCTTGATTGTCCTCAGTGTACAGAACCCTGCTTGTCCTCAGTGTACAGAGCCTGCTTGTCCTCAGTGTACAGGGCCCTGCTTGTCCTCAGTGTACAGAGCCCGCTTGTCCTCAGTGTACAGGGCCCTGCTTGTCCTCAGTGTACAAAGCCCTGCTTGTCCTCAGTGTACAGAGCCCTGCTTGTCTTTAGTGTACAGTGCCCTGCTTGTCCTCAGTGTACAGAGCCCTGCTTGTCCTCAGTGTACAGAGACCTGCTTGTCCTCAGTGTACAGAGCCCTGCTTGTCCTCAGTGTACAGAGCCCTGCTTGTCCTCAGTGTACAGAGCCCTGCTTGTCCTCAGTGTACAGAGCCCTGCTTGTCCTCAGTGTACAGAGCCCTGCTTGTCCTCAGTGTACAGAGCCCTGCTTGTCCTCAGGTACAGAGCCTTGATTGTCCTCAGTGTACAGAACCCTGCTTGTCCTCAGTGTACAGAGCCTGCTTGTCCTCAGTGTACAGGGCCCTGCTTGTCCTCAGTGTACAGAGCCCTGCTTGTCTTTAGTGTACAGTGCCCTGCTTGTCCTTAGTGTACAGAGCCCTGCTTGTCCTCAGTGTACAAAGCCCTGCTTGTCCTCAGTGTACAGAGCCCTGCTTGTCTTTAGTGTACAGTGCCCTGCTTGTCCTCAGTGTACAGAGCCCTGCTTGTCCTCAGTGTACAGAGCCCTGCTTGTCCTCAGTGTACAGAGCCCTGCTTGTCCTCAGTGTACAGAGCCCTGCTTGTCCTCAGTGTACAGAGCCCTGCTTGTCCTCAGTGTACAGAGCCCTGCTTGTCCTCAGTGTACAGAGCCCTGCTTGTCCTCAGTGTACAGAGCCCTGCTTGTCCTCAGGTACAGAGCCTTGATTGTCCTCAGTGTACAGAACCCTGCTTGTCCTCAGTGTACAGAGCCTGCTTGTCCTCAGTGTACAGGGCCCTGCTTGTCCTCAGTGTACAGAGCCCTGCTTGTCTTTAGTGTACAGTGCCCTGCTTGTCCTTAGTGTACAGAGCCCTGCTTGTCCTCAGTGTACAGAGCCCTGCTTGTCCTCAGTGAACAGAGCCCTGCTTGTCTTTAGAGTACAGAGCCCTGCTTGTCCTCAGTGTACAGAGCCCTGCTTGTCCTCAGTGACTGCACCTAATGTGAGGAACTATACTGCAACTAATTTGGGGGACTATACTGCACCTAATGTGGGGGAACTATACTGCACCTAATGTGAGGGACTATACTGCACCTAATGTGGGGGACTTTACTGCCAACCTTATGTGGGGAAACTATACTGCACCCAATGTGGGGAAACTATACTGCACCTAATGTGGGGAAACTATACTGCACCTAATGTGGAGATGCTATACTGCACATTATGTGGGGGAACTGTACTGCACCTAATGTGGGGGAACTGTACTGCACCTAATGTGGGGGAACTGTACTGCAGCTAATGTGGGGGAACTATACTGCACCAAATGTGGGGGAACTATACTGCACCTAATGTGGGGGACTATATTGCACCTAATGTGGGGAACTATACTGCACCTAATGTGGGGGACTATACTGCACCTAATGTGGGGGAACTATACTGCACCTAATGTGGGGGACTATACTGCACCTAATGTGGGGGACTATACTGCACCTAATTATATTTTACCTTTTATGAACAAGAAAATGACGACGTGCTGGTAAAATGACGCAACACTATGGGGCTGGTATGTAATTTTTTCCAGGGCTGGTTTTCACACCTAGTCCGGCCCTGATCCTTGGCACGGTTGCAAACTCTGTAGCTCAGTGGTCTCCAAACTGTGGGTCTCCAGATGTTGCAAAACTTCAACTCCCAGCGTGCCCTGACAGCCGTTGTCCGGGCATGCTGGGAGTTGTAGTTTTGCAACATCTGGAGCTCCATATCCCAGCTATGATAGCACAGTTGTATAATAAAGCAGCAATTCTCCACTTACTGACATATCAGCTATATAGATTGCCTCGGAAATGTTTATGGGGGGGGGGGGGCACAAGCTTTTAAACACCTGTTATCTATCAAACATGCACCCTTGGCTCCTAGACCCCATTTGCCACTTATTATAGGTTCACGCTATTAACGCGCATTACTAAAGTACAACCCCCTACGTTCTAGCGCTGCGCCCCCCGCGATAATTCTATAAGAACAGGGCACGTGCCAACAAAGTGTTTACATTACATTAAAGGATCGGAATGCAATATAATAGCTACCAGGCAAATAGAGGAGACAAATGTAGGTACATAGGGAAGAAATGAGAATCAATATGCAGATCCGGGGTCACCCATCCGGCACATTACAGCTGCTCGCAACACAAAGCCGCGCATTCTTCTCCAGGCTTGCATTTATTACTCTGCTGCCATTATTAGAGAGAACATAATAACAGGTAAGGGAACAGTAGCATGATTTTAGAGAATTAACGGTAATGAGTAGATATAGATGTGACGTTCAAGGGGTCAGAGGTCGCCGGTGAGCGGTACTTAAGCTTCAGAGATGCCGCCTGTAAATAAGCATCTGAACGTACAGGTCACAGCTGTACATGAAAAATCACGCAGGCTGAAAATCTAAAAAAAAGAAGGTAAAAACGAGAGAAAAAAAACAACTGAATAGTAAGTAATTTTATAAGCATTTCCAGTAAAGGTTATAGTCTTTTTAATTGGGCAAAAACTCACATTTCTTGCTTTAGACTTTTTCAGATGTTGTCTCCATGTAACTTATTTATTACCGAGGATCATTATTATCCTTTAACCACTTCCCCCGGAATGCCTTTAGGGCCTTAAAGGGATACTCCGGACGGGATGTTTCAAATCAACAGATTTGTAAATTACTTCTATTTAAAAATCTTAAGTACTAGAAGGATCATCAGCTGTTGTATACTACAGAGGAAGTTGTGTAGTTCTTTCCAGTCTGACCACAGTGCTCTCTGCTGACACCTCTGTCCATGTCAGGAACTGTCCAGAGCAGGAGAGGTTCTCTATGGAGATTTGATCATGTTCGGACAGTTCCTGTCAGGGACAGAGGTGTCAGCAGAGAGCACTGTGATCAGACTGGAAAGAACTACACAACTTCCTCTTGAGCATACAAGCATTTTTTTTCTTTTTCGTTTTTCCATTGTCGCTTTTCGAGTGCAGTAACTTTTTTTTTCTTGTCAACAAAGCCAAACAAGGGCTTGTTTTTTGGCAGGTAAAGTTGTATTTTTAAAGGAGTTCTGTGGGGAAAAATAACTTATCCCCTATCCAAGGAATAGGGGATAAGTTATAAGTTATAGATCAAGGGGGAGGGGATCTGAGTGTTGGGACCTCCCCCCCACAATCTCTTGAACGGGGTCCCGGGTGTCTGCTGGAAGGGGCGTGCTGACCCCCACACGGTGCGCCAGACAACAACACGCCCCCTCCATGTATCCCATAGAGATACATGGAGGGGGCATGTTGGCAGCGGCTTTCTGCAGGGGTAGGAACGGCCGCTTCCAGTTGACTGCCGAGGCCCCATTCAGGAGATCGTGGGGGGTCCCAGCGCTCGGATCCCCTCCTCCACGATCTATAACTTATCCCCTATCCTTTGGATAGGGGATACGTTTTTTTTCGCAGCACTACTCCTTTCATTACGCTTCTTATAGTTTATTGGATCATTATTATTAAGTCCTTTTTTTATTTTTTGGTCAAATGGAAAAAAATCTTATTTTGTGATTCATTTTTGTCATTTTAACCCCTTTGCGACGCCTCAAATTGTGAATTGTGGATTAAGTTTTCTTCCTCCCCACCTTCAAGGTAATTTTTTTTACTTATCCTCTGAAAAAATTGTATTAAAGGGGTTATCCAGGAATAGAAAAACAGTGCTAATTTCTTCAAAAAAAAGACTTCCTATCTGTCACCAGGTTGGTTGTGGTTCTGCAGTTCAGTTCCATTGAAATGAATGGAGCCAAGTTGTAATACCACACACAACCTGTGGACAGACATGGAGCTGTGTTTGAAAAAAAATTAGCTTTGTTTTTCTATTCCTGGATAACCCACTTAAGGCTTATTTTTTGTGAGACAAGTTGTACTTTTGATTGGCACACTTTATTTTATCATATGTATTACAAAGCCAGAAAAAAAACATGATGTAGAATTGTGCAATTTTGGGGGCAATCATTTTTTTCGCCATTCACAATATGATAGAATTTTATTCTATGGGTCAGTACAATTCCAATGATATAAAACTTGGATAATTTATGTTTTGTTTTATTGGAAAAAAATTGAGAAAATTTGAAGAAAATAAATACAAATCTGTTCATTGCTGTGTTCTTACCCCTATAACTTTTTAATATTTCCACCTACAGAGCTGTGTTAGAGTTTCTTTTTTTGTGCCATGAGTTGTAGTTTTTAACAGTAACACCCATGTGTAGTTCTGGCTTTTTCATCACCTATTATAAAAAAATGTTTTTGTTTTGCATTTACACCGTTAACCATGCAAGATCAAGAATGTAACAATGTAATAGTCTGGATGATTACGCACACAGTAATATCAAATATTTATTTATTGTTTACATTGTTTTATTTATGGGGATGATTACAATTTATTGGGGGGGGGGGTACATTGAAAACAATAAACACATTTTTTGTGTATTTTCTTTTTTTTTTTTTTTACACTGGCTTTCTGGTTGTAATCTGAGATTGGAAGACAAACATCTTTCCTTTATGGCACATGTGCCAAATCTTCTCATAAAAAATGTACTCAAAATTTGAGGCCTTATCAGACTTAGAGACTATCCACAAACAATCACTAGCCACCATTGCCAAAGATGAACTGTTGGCATTAAGGTTGAGACTTAGGTGGTTGTTATTTGAAAAGGCCAAGGCTGCAATTGTCAAATGTACACAAACCATCTATGGATTAGGAAATATGCCAAGTAAGACCTTGGCCAGGGTCCTCCAAGTGCAATGTCAGAGAGACAACAGACTGTCCCTGTCATCTCAAATTGCAGAAGCTTTCTGTAAGTATTATACCACTTTGCACAAGCTGGAGTCCCCCCAGACCCATATTTCTTCTGTTCCTTGGGCTCAAATTATATCAAACTATCTTAGGGGAAGCAAATATTCCAAGGTTATCAGATGAGGTGATCTTCTCCCTTGAGAAACCCATTTCTAAAGCAGAGCTAGTCTGGAGATGTTAGGGCCCTGGAAGGTAATGTAAAGGCCACATGGGATGGGCCATCATCCCCTCCCTAAAGGTTTAGTTCAAGTGGATGGGAAATAGTTAATATAATGTTTACAGGGATGAGTTTATACAGTTACTAACCTCTGTGCCGAGTTTTCTCATAGGGCCAGCTTGTTGCTGGGCAGAATGGCTCTGGATCAGGATTGGTGAATCGCTGCAGCGGCGGGAAGATAGAAGTCTATTTGAGTAACAGCTGGACCAGTGGTCAGTCTGAAGTAACACCTGGGGAAGATTCAGCGTGTTACTGTTCTTGTATTCCGTCAAGAAGTGCATTACTATGTCCTGCCCTCATACAAATGAGCTGTATCGTCGTCTATTAGAGAAAGCCGTGGGCCAGGGCGGCGAAGCCTGGCTCCTGAGATGCTTACAAGAATTCCCATCTTCGGTAACTCTAGTAGAAGAGGAGACGCGGACGCCACTGCCTGTTCCGGTTACGTTCCCCTTACCTTCCGGAAGTTCCGACGCCACCGAGGACGCTATGGAGTCACAGGAGGTGGTTGCGTCTGCGCCTAATGCTCCTGACGTCATCTTCGATGGACCCGCACCGGAAGTTGTCATCGGAGCTAGGCCGGAAGCCAGAGGATCACCTGAGCAGCCCCGAAGGTCTCTGAGGAGCTCCAGCCGGACAAAAAGGAAGAATTATTCACCAGAAATTGCCGTCAGCAGCCGGGCAGCCAGCAAGAAGACCACCGTCCCACCCTCCCGCCCATCCGGTTCCGGATCGCCGACGAGGAGAGAAGACGCAGGCCCTTCAGCTGCGGTGAGGGCATCGGGTGGTGAGTATGATGCCGCTCAGTCTTTATTGCATAGAGGTTTAGTTGGGTGTATGGGTTCAACGCCTGGGCATAGCTTCCTTGCTGGCATGGCGGCCTTCTTTAATATGATGGCTGCGGTGCCGGCAGGGGAGCAGTTAACGACCCCCCCTCACGCTCATTCTGCATCTTTGGGGAGTCCCAGCAGCGCCTGGGTCCCTCAACCTAGCAGCTCCGGGTTAACCCATTCCTGCCCGGCAACCAGTAATAGCCCAGCTCATCCTAGTGGTGTTAATACAGTTGATTCTGCCAACCAGTTAAGTGTAGCTAATGCTAAGGAAGGTAACACGCCTGGCATGTCAGGCAAACAGCAGGATTCTAAACGGGTGTCCGTCAGCCAATCTCTCCCCTCCTTGTCAGTTCCTGGTGTTTGTATGAAGGAGGCTCTTACTTGTGAGGTGTCTCCTTTAGGTTTCCACCTATCTGTCAGCACCAAGGAGAAGATAGGGAGGGGTGAATATATTGAGATATTCTCTTTGTTGCCATCAGTTAGGGAACAACAGAAAAGTTCTGATGGCAAGAAGGAGGATAAAGAGGATGAGAAAAGGAAAACACAAGCGGTGAGATCATTTAATAATTGGGTGCAAGCGTTTTGTATTTTTGCGGCGGTCATGGGTGAGAAGAGGCCGAATTTATGTTCGGCTTTATTCCAACACATGGACATTATATTGGAGGCATACAGAAATTTTGGTGGGGTAGCCTGGATAGGTTATGGAAAGAGTTAATCAGGTTCTTGGTGACTATTTGCGACATTTTGTTTCCTCCCGCCAGGATGACTGGGCCGATCTCCTACCATGGGCCGAATTCTCGTACAACTTCAAAGTCTCTGAGTCTTCCGCTAAATTCCCATTCTTCGTGGTGTACGGCCGTCACCCTCTTCCCCCCCCTCCCCACTCCCATGCCTTCTGGTTTGCCCGCTGTTGATGAGGTGACTCGGGACTTCTCCACCATCTGGAAAGAGACTCAAAAATCTCTCCTACAGGCCTCATCCCGGATGAAGAAACATGCAGACAAAAAAAGAAGAACTCCTCCTGTCTTTTCTCCTGGAGACAAAGTGTGGCTCTCCGCCAAGTATGTCCGCTTCCGTGTCCCCAGTTATAAACTGGGACCACGTTATCTTGGTCCTTTTAAAGTCAAATGCCAAATCAACCCTGTCTCCTACAAACTCCGTATTCCTCCTTCTCTCCGTATTCCTAATGCTTTTCATGTCTCTCTCCTTAAACCACTCATCCTTAACCGCTTTTCTCCTATGGTTGTTGCTCCTACTCCTGTCTTCTGACATCTTCTCGGTTAAAGAAATTCTGGCATCCAAGATGGTCAGAGGTAAAAAAAAAAAATTCTTGTAGAATGGGAGAATTGCGGCCCGGAGGAGAGATCATGGGAACCCGAGGACAACATCCTTGACAAGGACCTTATCGGGTTCTAAAAAGAGGGGGAGACCCAAGGGGGGGGGGGTACTGTTACGCCGAGCGCTCCGGGTCCCGCTCCTCCCCGGAGCGCTCACGGCGTTCTCCTGTTCGCAGCGCCCCGGTCAGACCCGCTGACTGGGTGCGCTGCGATTATGTCCCCAGCCGGGATGCGATTCGCGATGCGGGACGCGCCCGCTCGCGATGCGCATCCCGACCCGCTTACCAGACTCGTTCCTCGTCTGTGCTGTCCCGGCGCATGCGGCCCCGCTCCCTAGGGCGCGCGCGCGCCGGGTCTTTGCGATTTAAAGGGCCGGTGCGCCACTGATTGGCGCATGGGTTTTAATCAGTATCTTCACCTGTGCACTTCCCTATAATACCTCACTTCCCCTGCACTTCCTTGCCGGATCTTGTTGCCATTGTGCCAGTGAAAGCGTTTCCTTGTGTGTTCCTAGCCTGTGTTCCAGAACTCCTGACGTTGCCCCTGACTACGATCCTTGCTGCCTGCCCTGACCTTCTGCTACGTCCGACTCTGTTCTTGTCTACTCCCTTGTAACGCGCCTATCTCAGCAGTCAGAGAGGTTGAGCCGTTGCCGGTGGATATGACCTGGTTGCTACCGCCGCTGCAAGTTCATCCCACTTTGCGGCGGGCTCTGGTGAAAACCAGTAGCAACTTAGAACCGGTCCACCGACACGGTCCACGCCAATCCCTCTCTGACACAGAGGATCCACCTCCAGCCTGACGAATCCTGACACTGGTCACACAAGATGTGTCTCTCCGTGTCTCGGTGTTGTAGGGGATGCGGTCAAATTGCCTCTTTTGTGCAGTTTGGGTATCTCCTGTACTAAATACATTTTGGAGTGAAATATGGTAGATTACCTTGGCTATTACTGACTTTGACTTACCCTTCTCTCTCGGAACTTTCCTCCTTCATCTTTTCCCTATCCCCTTCAAATCTAATAGATCATCACTAATCAGGCACTTGGGGAATGCGGCAAGAGCATGTATCCCAGCCTTGAGGAGACAGTCTGAAGCACCTACACTAAGGCTTTGAAACAAATGGAGGAGATTCAACAATTGGAGGATGTGACAGCTCACTTATATGGAGGGGAAGCCAAGTTTAATCATATTTGGTATCATTGGCTCATAGGAGTCTAAGGCATATACAGCTCTTCTGGGAGGTTAATTTTGTGGATTTTTTTTCTTCTCTTTTATTATAATTTTTTTTTATTATTCCTTTATTTGAGATAATTTGAATTAAGTTGTTTTTGTCAACCTAGCTCTACATGTGAGAGGTTCTCTTCTGCTAAATTACTAATTAAAGAATAAATATAAAAAAGAAAAATATTTGCGGTCTTAGGCGTGTGCTGGCTATGTGTTCGGTTTAGCCGTTCTTATGCTTTAAAATATTCTGTCCTAGACCTACAGGGTCAAAATGTTCTTCATTAACACCCCAACATTTGTGACATGGTGGAATTCAACATTACATATGTGGGACTCCTTGTACCAGCAGCGTAAAATGGTGAAAGCCTACCCGATGCAGCAGACATATGATTTTTGGAGCCAGTGTGTCTTTCAGCTGAGGGATGGCAGCTCATCAGTGGCACCTGTTGTGGGCTAAGCCCATTTGAAGAGGACACAGGATTTATCAGCAAGAACAACAGTGGAACTGGTGATTGTAATACTGCTGATTACTCTTGAAGTAAACACTAACAGTGATAATTGAGGAAGGAGGGAAGAAGAAGAGTTCCCATCTGGCTGTGCACAGTATGGATGTTTTCCTTGAGGAGGAGCTAGATAAGGAGGATGAAGAAGTGGGATCTAAGGAGGAGAAGGAGGATTTGGAGACCGAATCTGTCTGAGATAGAGTATGAGGAACCTACACAAGGCATAATATATAAAAGTAATACCAGCGCTTAAAACAATGGGGTAATAAACCGAAAAGTGATATAAGATGCTTACTTTCTTTGTATCCTGTAGTACTATTCAGGTTGAGTCCCCAGGACGTGTCTATAAAAATATCAATATGGGGGTTTCGTTATTAATATATTGGATTCAAAAGGTTAAATAAGAAAGACATGTATAAGGGTTAAGCTAATTTGTGTATAACGGAGCGATGTTCTGCATCTGTTGCCCTGTTCACCCATTGTTTTGCAGAGCATCCTTTTAGTCCATTCTATATATAATTTATTACATGGACATTTAAAGGGGTACTCCGGCTCTAAGACATCTTATCCCCTATCCAAAGGATGTCACGCCCCGCCCCTGCTATGCAAGTCTATGGGAGATGTCACGCCCCACCCCCGCTATGCAAGTCTATGGGAGGGGACGTGATGGCCGTCCTCCCATAGACTTGCATAGCGGGGGCGGGGGGTGACGTAACACAAGGGCTGATTTGGGATGTCACGATGCTCCGGCCCCATGGTCGGCACCTGGCAGTTTGTGAGCTGGCAGCCCGGCGTGCAGCTCAAAGAGGTGGGTGCCAAATGCAAGATTGCGTGGGTCCCCAGCGGCGGGACCCCCATGGTCAGACATCTTATCCCAGGGCTCGAATCCTGCAGGAACGCACAGTAACGGCGTTCATTTGCTATTTCCAGGGGAGGAACGCCATGCCTGTTACATTAGTCCTGCAGGACCGACCTCTGAATTATTCTTACCCTCCCTCCGTCTCTTTCCCCGGCCCAGACTGCTAGATGCTGGAGACGTAGGACCTGTGATGATGTCACCATTACATGTTGGGGGCGGAGCTTAGCTGTGGAGGAGAGGAGAGATCTTGGTTGAAGGACCTGTGTGATGCTGTGGAGGAGGCGGGGCTGAGCTGGAGGAGACATGTCACATGTCACCCCAGTAAGGTAATTTACATGGAGGCAGATTTGTTACAATGTGTCACCACAGTAGTAGGGTAATTACATGAGGAGGTTTTTTACAGTGTGTCACCCCAGTAGTAAGGAGATTACGTGAGGAGGAGGTTTTTTACAGTGTGTCACCCCAGTAGTAAGGAGATTACATGCGGAGGAGGTTTGTTACAGTGTTTCAACCCAGTAGTAAGGAGATTACATCAGGAGGAGGTTTGTTACAGTGTGTCACCCAGTAGTTAGGAGATTACATGAGGAGGAGGTTTGTTACAGTGTGTCACCCCAGTAGTAAGGAGACTACATTAGGAGGAGGTTTGTTACAGTGTCACCCCAGTAGTAAGGTGATTACATGAGGAGGATGTTTGTTACAGTGTGTCACCCCAGTAGTAATGAGATTACATTAGGAGCAGGTTTGTTACAGTGTGTCACCCCTATAGTAAGGTAATTAAGTGAGGAGGAGGTTTGTTACAGTGTGTCACCCCAGTAGCAAGGAGATAACATGAGCAGTAGGTTTGTTACAGTGTATCACTCTTCTACTCCTTAGGCAGCTGTATGCCTGTGGCCTGTAAGAATTCTGGAACCATGCAGGATGTTAAGCTTTAGCTTGGACATTTGTTTTGTTTTCTCGCAAACTGGGGGGGGGGGGGGTTATTAGAAATCTTGGGTGAGCTCCCACACTTTTTTTCCCAGGACTTGACCCCTGTCTTATCCCCCTATCCTTTGGATAGGGGATAAGATGTCTTAGGGCCGAAGTGAGATGCAGTGAGGCAACCACAGAGTCAGTTTGTGTTACGTTGCAGTTTGGTAATCACGCAGTAATTCGTGTAGGTGTGATATACAGACCACCTTGCCAGGTTGAAGAAGTAGATGATCTACTAGTTGAAGAAATGTCTAAAATGACAATGAAAGGAGAAGTTATCATTATGGGAGACTTCAATCTTCCGGATATAAACTGGAAAACCAAAATAGCAAGTTCTGCCAGGAGTTCAGATATTCTAAATTATCTCTACAACAAGTGGTTGAGGAGCCAACGCGGAAGGAGGCCATTTTGGATTTGGCATTCACAAATGGGGATTTGGTATATGATGTTATTGTTGGCGAAAGCTTGGGATCTAGTGATCACCAATCAGTGTGGTTTAATATAAGAACAGTGAAGGAGTCACACCACACAAAAACAAAAGTTTTAGATTTTAGAAAAACAGACTTTTCAAAAATGAGATTAGTCATAAATGAGTCCCTATCAGACTGGAACAAATTACATGGAGTTCAGGAGAAATGGGTCTACTTAAAATATGCTTTATTGAAGGCAACAGAAAATTGCACTAAACTTGTCAGTAAAAGCAGAAAAAGGAAGAGACCACTGTGGTACTCAGCAGAAGTGGCCAAAATCATAAAAAACAAAAAACTAGCATTTAGTAATTATAAAACAACCCAGAGCAATGAAGATAGGGAAATCTACTAGACTAGGCAGAAAGAGGCCAAGCAAGTTATAAGAACTTCTAAAGCACAGGCAGAAGAAAAACTAGCTCAGTCTGTGCAAAAAGGGGATAAGACATTCTTCAGATATTTAAATGAAAAAAGGAAATCAAAACAAGGAATAACTAATTTAAAAACAAAGGAAGGAAGGTATGTAGAAGAGAATAAGGGGCTAGCCGACTACCTTAATGAATACTTCTGTTCAGTTTTTACAGAAGAAAAAGAAGGAAAACGACCTCCATTAGAGAGAAAAACTAATGCATCGTTTGATGCATGTGTCTTTACAGAGGAAGAGGTACTACGTTTGCTTTCTAAAGTGAAGGCAAATAAATCACAGGGGCCTGATGAGATACACCCAAAATTATTAAAAGAGTTTAGTGGTGAGCTAGCAAAACCATTAACAGATTTATTAAACCAATCACTGGTAACAGGAGCCATCCTGGAAGATTGGAAATTAGCAAATGTTGTGCCCATTCACAAGAAAGGTAGTAAGGAGAAATCAAGCAACTATAGGCCAGTAAGTCTGACATCAATAGTGGGGAAATTAATGGAAAGCCTACTAAAGGATAGGATTGTGGAACATCTAAAAGCTCATGGATTGCAACATGAAAAACAACATGGGTTTACTTCAGGGAAATCATGTCAAACAAATCTTATTGATTTTTTTGACTCGGTGACTAAAATAATAGATGGCTGAGGGGCAGTAGACATCGCATATCTAAATTTTAGTAAGGCTTTTGACACTGTCCCACATAGAAGACTTATCAATAAACTACAATCATTGAGCTTGGACTCCAATATTGTTGAGTGGATTAGGCAGTGGCTGAGTAACAGACAACAGAGGGTTGTAGTCAATGGAGAATGTTCAGAGCAAGGTCTTGTCGCCAGTGGGGACCTCAGGAATCTGTACTGGGACCAATATTGTTTAATATCTTCATTAGCGATATTACAGAAGGTCTCGATGGTAAGGTAGGTCTTTTTGCTGATGACACAAAGATATGCAACAGGGTTGATGTTCCTGGAGGGATCCGCCAAATGGAAAAGGATTTAGGCAAACTAGAAGAATGGTCAGAACTCTGGCAACTGAAATTTAATGTGGATAAGTGCAGGATTATGCACCTGGGGCGTAAAAACCCTCAGGCAGAATATAGATTGTTTGACACAGCCCTGACCTCAGTATCTGAGGAGAGGGCTTTAGGAGTAATTATTTCAGAAGACTTAAAGGTAGGAAGGCAATTTAATAGAGCAGCAGGAAACGCTAGCAGAATGCTTGGATGTATAGGGAGAGGTATAAGCAGTAGAAAGAGAGAAGTGCTCATGCCGCTGTACAGAACACTGGTGAGACCTCAATTGGAGTATTGTGCGCAGTACTGGAGGCCGTATCTCCAGAAGGATATAGATACTCTAGAGAGAGTTCAAAGAAGAGCTACTAAACTAGTACATGGATTGCAGGATAAAACTTGCCAGGAAAGATTAAAGGACCTTAACATGTATAGCTTGGAAGAAAGAAGAGACAGAGGGGATATGATAGAGACTTTTAAATACATAAAGGGAATCAACATGGTAAAGGAGGAGAGCATATTTAAAAGAAGAAAAACTACCACAAGAGGACATAGTTTTAAATTAGAGGGGCAAAGGTTTCTGCAGTAATATCAGGAAGTATTACTTTACTGAGAGAGTAGTGGATGTATGGAATAGCCTTCCTGCAGAAGTGGTCGCTGCAAATACAGTGAAGGAGTTTAAACATGCATGGGATAGGTATAAGGCTATCCTTCATATAAGATAGGGCCAGGGACTATTCATAGTATTCAGATTATTGGGCAGACCAGATGGGCCAAATGGTTCTTATCTGCCGACACATTCTATGTTTCTATGTTTCTATGAAGTAGTCAATATGTTCTTTAATTCTCCTGTTCATCCCCTCATCTTTTTCCGGAGTTGTTAATATGGGGGTCCTATTTTCGGCTATTTGGCATGCTCTGCAATGTCTACATGGATAAAATCAGGTTTTGGGGTCAACTGACACACCGCTTCTGAGTTATTTTTCTCTTTCTAGAATTTTACAGTTGGAGCTATATAATTACCCATATTTTGTGTGTCGGCGTTGTCTCCTGACCCTACCGCATACACAACCATGAAACGAATCCGAATGGAACAACAGTGAACGAAGATACCAGAAAATAGAAGGATAGAAACCCCAGGTACCGGTCTAGACGGCATAGTTCTATGCGGTATACTTAAGGAACTCTGCAGAGCATTGCTCCATGCAGCGAAGGATCTAAATAACTACTAACAAACAAATGACCAGTAACAACATATAACACAGTACTCCTGCATGTATTTTCAAGTCGGCAGCATTTGTTCTTGATAGAGTGGTCTATAGTCAGACTCTTTATTGATCACATCTTATAAATAAGAACTTTTTATTCGCTCAGATATTTAATTGGATCATTCTGTGGATACATGATAAACCAATATGTAGGGCTATACATCTTGTATGAAGCAGAACCAACTAACATAGAACATCGGTAAACGGATGAAATGCGAGTCTGCAGAACGTTTCTTCCCGTGTAGGGATATATGTTCTGTTCACTTATAAGACAAAGCTTTAATAAATGATTTTTAAGTAGCTGTTGCTTAACCTTTATAGATCTCCAACTTCTTTTATACAGTGGATAATTTGTATCCCTCGATATTGCACGAGACACTTTAAGAGGGAGAACAGGGCAGCAGATGCAGAACGTCGCTCCGTTATACACAAGTGAGCTTAAATGGGCACTGTCACCAACTTTATTTTTTGATATGTTGTAGTACTTATGTACTACAACATATCTCTAATATACTTTTATTTATTTATTTTTCATTAAAAAGGTTTAATTTACATTTAAAAACCGGCCACTGAAAAAGAACTGATTTTGGCCTGGCAATCAGTCCTTTTTCAGTTAGGCTGCACTTGCTCCCTGCCTGTCAATCAGACAGGTGGGAGCGAGTGCATTGGCTCCCCGGCCACTGGCTGGGAGGCCACTCCTCCCGCACATTGCCGCCGCCGCCTCGTTGCCGCCACTGTCCCTGCACGCCCGCTGCAGGACTCTGCAGTAACTGCAAGTGTAATGAGGGAACGGGGTATGCGGGGCGAGGGTGGGGGGAGGAGGGAACGGGCTAGTGCCGTAGCGGGGGGGGGGGGGGGTAACGGGCTAGCAAAAAAAAAAATAGGATGGTGGGAGCTACCCTTTAACCTTTATACATGTCTTTATTATTTAACCTTTTGAATTCAATATATTAATAACGAAACACCCATATTGATATTTTTATAGACACATCCTGGGGACTTAACCTGAATAGTACTACAGGATACAAAGAAAGTAAGCATCTTATATCACTTTTCGGTTTATTACCCCACAGTTTTAAGCACTGGTATTACTTTTATATATTATTCCTATATTTTTTGTGAGGTTAACGGGAGTCCCCACGTATACTAGCAGCTATTGGGATTTACATTAGAAGCACTTGTGTTAATATATTTTTTAACCTACACAAGGCGTCACTGATAATGATGATGAGGACAATAAATATGACCAACCATGGTAGTATGGGGCGGAGACGTAAAAAGCCAGGACTGACAAGGATGGTGAGC
Organism: Hyla sarda; assembly: GCF_029499605.1. Classification (NCBI taxonomy): domain Eukaryota; kingdom Metazoa; phylum Chordata; class Amphibia; order Anura; family Hylidae; genus Hyla; species Hyla sarda. The sequence goes on along the minus strand of NC_079193.1, from coordinate 341,660,126 downwards.
TGTTCTTTCTTGCTTGTTCACTGACAGGTATATTAAGTATATTGGGTGCTTAAAGGAAATAGATAACTACTGGATTACCACACTCTTAGACCCACAGTATAAAGTTAAAAAGGAAGAATTTTTTTTTTTCACTTTTTAAAAAGGATGATACATTGGATTTTTATAAGGAGAAGCTACGTAGCCAGCTTGTCACAGCTTTCCAGCAGCAAACACCTGCCGAACAGGGGTTCAGTCTCTGCTTTTCACATAGTCAACACTCCACTCCCTTTGCCAGCACTACCCCTGCAAGAGGAAGGAGTAGTAGCAGCAGCGGCATCTTCAAGCTGGAGTACATCATGACAAAGTTTTAATATCTGGTATTCCACCCTTACATGAATCCTAACCAAACGGATGTACTCCACCACCTAAACAATTAGGTTGATACATACCTTAGCTGTGCTCTTTTTTTTTTGAAAGACACCATGAGCCCAGACCCCATGGACATCTGGGTCACCAGATTAGACCATTGGCCAGAACTTGCCCAGTTTGCCATGGGAGTTCAGATGTGTCCACCCTCCAGTGTGGCATCAGAGAGAGTGTTCATCACAGTGGAGTAGTACCTATGGACAGGGCCAATACATGTCTTCTATGAACTGGGTCAACAAATGGCAGAGAAATTCTCTGCTAGAACAAGGCTTGCTCTGCCCGGCCATAGCAGTAGGTCCTGATGCTGGACCATAGGAGCAGTTGAGCACTGAAGCAGCAGTATGGCAGTGCTGCTCTCAGGGCAGTATGACACGACATTTGACCAATGTGCTTTCTTGTCTTCGCATACATGTGCATGAGAAGGACGTGACCATTAGAGATGAGCGAAGTTACAGTGATTCCATTCGTCACAAACTTCTCGGCTCGGCAGTTGCTGACTTTTTCCTGCAGAAATTAGTTCAGCTTTCAGGTGCTCCGGTGGGCGGGAGACTCTCTCCTAGGACTGTATCCACCTTTTCCAGCCCATCGGAGAACCTGTGTCAGGAACCGGACAGGAAGCGGGTAGTGGATCCTCTGTGTTAGTGAGGCGATGATGTGGGCCATACCAGGGGACCGGTTCTAAAAAGTTACTGGTTTTCACCAGAGCCCGCCCCAAGGCGGGATGGACTTGCTGCGGCGGTAACTCTCAGGTCGTATCCCCCGATAGCGACTTAACCTCACTAACAGCTGAGATAGGCGTAGTACACAAGGATAAGGCGAGGGCAAGGTCGGACGTAGCAAAAGGTAAAGGCAGGCGGCAAAGGTTCGTAGTCAGGGGCAACGGCAAAGGTCTGGATACACAGGCTTGGAAACACACAGAACGCTTTCTCAGGGCACTAGGCAACAAGATCCGGCAGGGACAGGAAGGGGAAGTGGTTTTTAATAGTGTAGGGAGTGATTGGAACTAATTGGGCCAGGCACCAATTAAAGGGAACCAATCATCAGATTTTACCCTATATAACGCTTGGCAAAGCGTTATATGGGGCAAAATTGTTGTCCTCACCATCCCCTGGGGACGCTCCTGCCCCCAGGGATGGTGAAGACATGAAGTTATAAACTAGTCGCCGCCGCCGCCGTAAGTAGTCACCTGGGCGGGGAGCTCTTCTCACCTACTCCCTTTCTTCGGCTGGGAGCGACGCTCCCTCCCCTTGATTGATGGGCAGCGTCATCGCTCTGCTCCGTCTGTTCAGTGAGCGGAACAATGACGTGGCCCATCAATCAAGCAGAGGGGGCGTCGCTCCTGGTCGAAGAACGGGAGTAGGTGAGAAGAGCTCCCCGCCCAGGTGACTACTTACGGCGGCGGCGGTGACTAGTTTATAAGTTCATATCTTCACCATCCCTGGGGGCAGGAGCGTCAATTGGTGAGGACAACAATTTTACCCTATATAACGCTATGCCAAGCATTATATAGGGTAAAATCTGATGATTGGTTCCCTTTAATGGTGCACTGGCCCTTTAAATCTGAGAGACCCGGCGCACACGCGCCCTAGAGAGCAGGGCCGCGCGCGCCGGGACTGAGCAGGAGGACGGGGCCGGTGAGTGACACGGGATGCGACCCGCGGGCGGGCACGTCCCGCCGCGGGGATCGCATCCCCTCCGAGAGACACAGAGCAGTGCTCCCGGTCAGCGCGTCTGACCGGGGCGCTGCAAGCAGGAGTGTAACGCTGCGAGCGCTCTGGGGAAGAAGCGGGACCCGGACCGCTCAGCGTTACAACCTGAAAGCTGAACTAATTTATGTAGGATAAAGTTAGCAACAGCCGAGCAGAGAAGTTCATGACGAATTGAATCACTGTAACTTCACTCATTTCTAGACCATGTTATAATCTACTGTACATACTGGTGGACAGTAACCTGCCCTTTTGGCACTAGTTTATTATTGCCGCACTACTTTAGTTAAAAAAAAAATATATATATATATATATATATATATATATATATATATATATATATATATATGAATTCGGGTAGAAAAACAGACATGGTGCACATCTACAATCTTGTATAATGATCTGATTGCTTCTCAGCATAATATCAAAAACTAACAGGTTGTTAGTATACATTTTTGATCAAAAAGTACAAGCCCACTCGCCACGTCAAGGCCACCTATCCAGAGTGGGTCCCTTACGTCCCTAGCATAAAATGGGGCAGCACCGGGCGGCGACCACCACTGCCGCGACACCAATGCCCACAGGGGAGAAAGACCCACTGGTAGAGCGGCACCAATGCCACTCAAACCAGTCTATGGGCCGCACTCCCCCGCAGACACGGCGCCACGGCAGCAACGGACACCGCACAGCACCACACCAGTGTGAACAAGGTGTAATAGCTAACTTACCATGCTCTCCCAGTCAGACTGGGAGGCTACCAGGAAAGAAATGGCCCAGGTGTAGCTAACTGCTACTTATATAGGTTTGGGCTGAGGAGGTGGGGAAGAGTGCAGCACATGTTCAAACAAAAAAAAAAAAGGAGGGGATAGAAATCACAGTGTGAATTCGGGTAGAAAAAAAGACATGGTGCACATCTACAATCTTGTATAATGATCTGATTGCTTCTCAGCATAATATCAAAAACTAACAGGTTGTTAGTATACATTTTTGATCAAAAAGTACAAGCCCACTCGCCACGTCAAGGCCACCTATCCAGAGTGGGTCCCTAACGTCCCTAGCATAAAATGGCGCAGCACCGGGTGGCGACCACCACCGCCGCGACACCAAACCGGGTGGCGACCACCACCGCCGCGACACCAATGCCCACAGGGGAGAACGACCCACTGGCAGAGCGGCCCCAATGCCACTCAAACCAGTCTATGGGCCGCACTCCTCCCACACTGTGATTTTTATCCCCTCTTTTTTTTTTTTTTTTTGTTTGAACATGTGCTGCACTCTTCCCCACCCCCTCAGCCCAACCCTATATAAGTAGTACTTAGCTACACATGGGTCATTTCTTTCCTAGCAGCCTCCCAGTCTGACTGGGAGAGCATGGTAAGTGAGCCATTACACCTTGTTCACACTGGCGTGGTGCTGTGCGGTGTCCATTGCTGCCGTGGCGCCGTGTCTGCGGGGGGGGGGGTGCGGCCCATAGACTGGTTTGAGTGGCATTGGGGCCGCTCTGCCGGTGGGTCGTTCCCCCCTGTGGGCATTGGTGTCGCGGCAGTGGTGGTCGCCGCCCGGTGCTGCGCCATTTTATGCTGGGACGTTGGGGACCCACTCTAAATAGGTGGCCTTGACGTGGCGAGTGGGCTTGTACTTTTTGATCAAAAATGTATACTAACAACCTGTTAGTTTTTGATATTATGCTGAGAAGCAATCAGATCATTATACAAGATTGTAGATGTGCACCATGTCTGTTTTTCTAACCGAATTCACTATATATATATATATATATATATATATATATATATATATATACCTACAACTATATATGGGGGCCTACAACTATGTATAGGGACCTACAACATTTGAAGGCACCCATATATATTTGATAATTTGTAACTTATATTAACCACTAACTAACATTTACCCTCACCCCCACTACATTACATTTACGGGGGGAAAATTACATAACCCTGTCCCATTTTTGATATTTCAATGTTCTGTTTTTGACTCAAGACTTAATATTGTCAGCCTACTTTTCAGAACACATTTCAAAGCCAATGGTTGGGTGCAGTGTGTTTGGAACATTATCAGCAGACAGGAACAATGTGTCATCAGGATAAGTACACAGAGGGATCAAGATTGACCAGAGCAACATCGCTGGAACCAGCAAGGTGAATATAGTGTTTATTTTTTATTTATTTTTTAGGAATGCCAGGAATGTCTCCATAGTAAAAAGATCACACTGAAAAGGGTTGGAACACTTTTTTTTATATGTATGGGGGTCTTTAGTAACAACTTCATTCAACGTGGAATAGAACAAGTTTTTTTTATGCCCAAGGCAGAGGTGGGTCTTAGCTAAGGTGTTGGGTTGGGTGGGGTTGCATGTTCTGGTAGAGTAGCCAACAAGTAGTCAATAAGCATTATACAGCACTCATTACAATCAATGGGCTGTCTTTGTGAAAAAGGCTCTTTACAACTGCTTTCCACTCTGGCCAAGGTGGTTTTCCAGGCAAAATTATTTTCTTATACGCCTACCTGTGTACTGAAAATAAAAAGACCACATTCTCACCGTCCCCAACCCGACACCACTGCTACTCTGACACAGCCCAATTTCCGCTCTGCCCTACATGGCAGGCCCCAACTAGGCAATGGACTCAACACCAGACTAGGTGCATAGGGCTTCAGTAGTCAGAAGCAGTAGTGAAATGTGTCTTGGGGCACATGGTCTCTTCCTTGTCTTGCATCCATTTGGTGGGTTTTACACCATCTCTATGCAGTTTATGGTTTATATTTGCATATTTGTGCATTGTTGCAATATTGTGTGCATATCTTGAACCTGTTTTTTACATACATTTACATATTTTTGTATATTTTGCCATGAGGAAATTTTTTGGGGAACTACTTTTAAACACATTTTTATTGTTTTTGATTATTTACACTAATAAAGGTGTTTTTTGTTCATACTGTGGTGTTCTGCATACTTCTTTAGGTTTGTTTTTATATTGCTACTAGCTGAGTATCTGGTGTTGCCCGGTTTTTCCTTCCTAATCCTTGTTGGGTAGGAAAATCAACAAAGGAGAAAGCTTTTGACTTCATATCCCATCCTCATATATTGTTGTCAAATCCCAACTCCATATCCCGTCCTCATATCTCAACCTCATATCCCGACCTCATATCCAGTTATCATATCTCAACCTCATATCCTGACCTCCTATCCCGTCCTCCTATCCCAACCTCCTATCTCGACCTCATATCATGTCCTCCTATCCCATCCTCCTATCTCGATCTCATATCTTATCCTCATAACCCGGTCCTCATATCCCGACCTCTTATCGTGACCTCCTATCCCGACCTCATATCCAGTCCCCATATCCTGACCTCCTATCCCGTCCTCCTATCTCAACCTCATTTCCCGTCCTCATATCCTGACCTCATATCCCATCCTCCTATCCCGACCTCCTATCCCGACCTTCTATCCCGTCTTCCTATCGAGACCTCCTATCCCGACCTCCTATCCCGATCTCCTATCCCGACCTCCTATCCTGTCCTCCTATCCCGACCTTCTATCTCGACCTCATATCCTGTCCTCCTATCTCATCCTCCTATCTCGACCTATTATCCTATCCTCATAACCCGGTCCTCATATCCCAACCTTGTATCTCGACCTCCTATCCCAACCTCATATCCAGTCCCCATATCCTGACCTCCTATCCCATCCTCCTATCTCAACCTCATATTCTGTCCTCATATCCTGACTTTATATCCCATCCACCTATCCCATCCTCCTATCCTGACCTTCTATCCTGTCCTCCCATCCCAACCTCATATCCCGATCTCCTATCCTGACCTCCTATCCCGACCTCCTATCCCGATCTCCTATCCCGACCTCCTATCCCAACCTCCTATCCCCTCCTCCTATCTCAACCTCCTATCTCGACCTCCTATCCCGACCTCCTATTCCAACATCCTATCTCGACCTCCTATCCCGACCTCCTATCCCGACCTCCTATCCTGACCTCCTATCCCGTCCTCCTATCCCGACCTTCTATCCCAACCTCCTATCCCGAACTCGAACTGTAATATGTGTTCCAGGTATTGAAATATCTCCAGCCGTGCGGAAGTTATGTGGGAGCATACATTTCCCATAGATTTGCATGGGACTTTGAACAAAAACCCAACCCTCACAAGTGGGGGTAGTTAAGGGTTAAATTAACTATCCTATATTTTAGGTGGACATTTAAGTAACACGTGACCAAGTATTATCGAAATATCTCCAGCCGTTTGGAAGTTATGCAGTAACATATATTTCCCATAGATTTGTAGGAGACATTAAACAAAAACCCTGATCCTGGCAAATGGGGGTAAATAAGGGTTATATCACCTATCCTATGTTTGTTGATGACATATAAGTAACATGTGTGCCAAGTTTCATGTTAATATCTTTAGCCGTTTGGACGTGATGCTGGAACATACACACATACATACATACACATACACACACACACACACACATACATACATACACACACATACACACACACATGCATACATACACACACATACATACATACACACACATACACACACACATACATACATACACACACATACACACACATACATACATACACACACATACACACACATACATACATACACACACACACATACGTTGAGTTTTATATATATAGATTGATGTGCAGAACAATTTAATTGGTGAATAGAAGCCCAAGGAAGTGGATTGCCTACGAAACAAGCTTGTAGCCATCACCCGCTCAGCTCCCACTGCAGCGATCTCTTCTCTACTTCACCCCACCACCAGCCAACCAACGATGACTTGACGTGGAACACAGATTTTCCTGCAAGGTGAGTGCAGAAGCACATTCTCTTCTTTGGCTTGGTCAGGCAGCAGTGGGGCTGTCTGGCCACTGGGTCATTTCCCCTGTGGGCTTGTTGTTGCAGTGGCAGTGGTTGCCACCCGGCACTATGCCAGTGTCAGGTTAGGGACCCACTCTGAATAGGTGGCCTTGACGTGGCGAGTGGGCTTGTACTTTTTTTTAATCAAAATGTATAATAACAACCTGTTAGTTTTTGAATGTATGCTGAGAAGCAAGCTGATCAGAATGCAAATTGTGGATGTGCGGCTGTGTTTCTGTTTCTCTATTTTGTTTTGAATTCTCTTCTTTGCAGCTATTATAAAAGTTGCTACTCTGGATTTTCCATATGCAGATCCGCCATGGAAAATCTGTATTCCTGAAATGCGTAGTCTGTAGAAATCTTGCAGAGACCACAGGTATTGGTTTAAAGGGGCATTATCTGCTCAGCTTGATTGATTGGGGTCCAACAGATCCCGAGTACGGGGACATAATTATCCACCTGAATAAATGTTGTAAATGATGCGTTGCCACCGCTCCATTCATTCTCTATGGGGCCGTCATACATTTCAGATCGCTGAACTCCGAAATGTTCTATGGCCCCTAGAGAATTAATGGAATGCTGGCCGTGCATGCTTGGTGCACTCTGTTAATTTCACAGACATTCCCCCCCCCCCCCACCCCACCCTATTCTCATGATTAGTTTGGGTCCCAGAGGTTTGACCCCCACCAATTAGCATATTATCCCCTGTTCAAAAATTAGTAAATAACAAGCTGAGATGGAAATACCGATTTAATCATGTTAACAAGTGGTCTCCAACCTTGGGATCTCCGGCAAAACTATAACTCCAGGTTGGTCTGGACAACCAAAAACTTACCAAGAGTTGGAGTTTTACCACAGCTGTAAAAAGAGATCACCGAAGTAAGTAATAATCTGGAGGGCCACAGTTTGAGACTCTGCTCTATTCGGCTGCTTACATTGTCCTGCAATGTTGTACTTTTAGAGTTTCAGACTTCTGCTTGCTGTAGGTCAGTGGGAACATTGCTTAAAGGGGTACTCCAAAGAAAAACATTTAATCAACTGGTGCCAGGAAGTTAAACAGATTTGTAAATTACTTTGGTTTAAAAGTAATAACCCTTCCAGTACTTATCAGCTGCTGTATGCTCCTCAAGAAGTTATTTTCTTTTTAAACTTTTCTGTCTGACCACAGTGCTCTCTGCTGACACCTCTGTCCGTTTTAGGAACTGTCCAGAGTAGGAGCAAATCCCCATAGTAAACCTCTCCTGCTCTGGACAGTTCCTGAGACAGACAGAGGTGTCAGCAGAGAGAAATGTGGTCAGACAGAAAATACATTTAAAAAGAAAATAACTTCCTGTGGAGCATACAACAGCTGATAAGTACTGGAAGGATTAAGATTTTTTTAATAGAAGTAATTTAAAAATCTGTTTAACGTTCTGGCACCAGTTGATAAAAAATATATATATATTTCACCGGAGTACCCCTTTAAGTTCTGGGGCTAAAACAGACAGATCGTATGCAATGAGCTAGAGAATAGGTATTTTCTTCCCTGAAATCACATAGAAAGAAAAAAAAAAGATCTGAGACTTGTCCAATGAGCCGGAATTTTATTCCATCCATATACATGCATAGTAACAACATTTGTTGAGAAATTTTTTCTATCAGAAGTAGAACATTATCTCTGTGATCACCAGTCGCAGTATTGTGACACTTATAGGTACTGTAAATATATAATACATATGAATTAGATTCATACTTGCAGCATCAGGTTTAGGGTTTAGATTTTTTCATTTTACGTCTTTAAAAGATAAAACTGGCTGACTTCAGAACTTACAATACTGCTTCCGGTAATTTTTTTTGTTTTTGTTCATTCATTATAAAGTATTGCATTAAACAGCAAAGATTCTTAAAAATTCAGACAAAGATGCATCGGCAAAAGAAATTACAGTTACTATACAAGAAAAAAAATTCCATCTTCATTTAACATACAGTTTTTCGGATTGAAAAAAGTGAACAGGAACAGACTGCTACATACATATGCAAAGCCTAATGTCTAATCCAATGTGTCTGCTGAAGCATATATGTCATGTCAACAATATACTTATGGGCCTCCATAAAGGGAGTCAACTTTGACCTTTAAAAGCTTGGTTGGAAATGGGTCCTACCCTGTTGGTTTCAGCATTTCTAAGAATTGAAATTTTGATGGGCAGGTGTTGGACATTGGCCCTGATTTACAAAGGGTGGAATGTAGTTTTGTTTGTGAGTTTTAAAGGTGTACTCCGCCCCTAGACATCTTATCCCCTATCCCCGCCGCTGGGACCCCCGCAATCAGACATTTTATCCCCTATCTTTTGGATAGGGGATAAGATGTCTAGGGGTGGAGTACCCCTTTAATGTTCCTCAGTTTTTACTAAGGATTCCCTACATTTTGCACTTTTCCCTACATTTTTTATTTTTTTACACATGCTCTGATTTGTGGGGTTTTCCTCGGCTCAAATCCACTACATTTTCTGTGGAAACCTTAATAAATTAATAAATACGTTGGGTTTTTGTAAAAAAAAAATTGATGGAAATGCCTCTTCCCCCGACGGTCATGCTCCTTTTTTCGTGTTTTCTCAGTTAAATGGAGAGTTGGTCGAGTTTTTTTTTTTTTTCAATTCTGGTGCACACAGAATTTGTGCGCAATGCCAGCGCAGAACCCGACAAAACATATCAGGTTTACAATAGTAAATCATGGCCGGTCTTAGCAACATCTTTCAGAGCCTAAATTATCCTTTATCTGGAAGGTACACATTCTCTAACAAAAACTCTTTGCCATTTTTGGTAAGAACTGATGCAGGACTTTTCAAGGGATTTGAAATGGCCCAAGGATCATTAAAATGCCATGGAGGAAAAATCATCAGTCTCTTGTCCTGGGTGGCAGAACCTGTAAACATAATGGTGGCCCATTTTGATCTTTGCTGCTAAAAGGTCTATTGTCTTCCATGAACACCACTGTTGGCTGGAAGCTAGCCTATTCCATACGCCCCCTACCATGAGTACTCTTAGCCCTACAGCAGGAGGGGGGTCACTTGGAAGTCTTCTCTACAGTTGCATCATTTTGCCCCTTACACTGCCAAGAATTGGATCATTTTTCCCCTTACACCGAAACTCTTAGCACTTTAGCAAGAGGGAGTGTCTTGGAAGTCTTCACTACAATAGCCCCAAAGAATTGAAAGAGTCTTTTATAGTAATACTGAAAAGACCTTGAGTAAAAGCACTGGAAAAATGTAATTCCAAGTAATAAAAGTAATAGGTATTACACAATTCAGGTCAAGACTTGTGCCAATATCAAACATTAAAGGGGTACTCCGGTGCTTAGACATCTTATCCCTTATCCAAAGGATAGGGGATAAGATGCCTGATCGCGGGAGTCCCGCCGCTGGGGACCCCCGTGATCTTGCACGCGGCACCCCGTTTGTAATCAGTCCCCGGAACGTGTTCGCTTCGGGTCGGATTACGGGCGATCACAGGGCGGGCGGCGTGTGACATCACGCCTGCGCCCCCGTGTGACGTCACGCTCCGCCCCTCAATGCAAGCCTACGGGAGGGGGCGGGAGGGGGACTCTCGCGGTCAGGCATCTTATCCCCTATCCTTTGGATAGGGGATAAGATGTCTAAGCACCGGAGTACCCCTTTAAATACCTAATTCCTTCCGAAACATGTTGCATAATGAAAATTTAAAAGTGCATAATCTTCTTCATCGATGGCAATGCTCTTAAAGGGGTACTCCGCTGCTCAGCGTTTGGAACAAACTGTTCTGAAGGTTGGAGCCAGCGCCGGGAGCTCGTGACGTCATAGCCCTGCCCCCTCATGACATCACACTCTGCCCCCTCAATGAAAGTCTATGGGAGTGGGCATCACAGCCGCCACGCCCCCTCCCATAGACTTGCATTGAAGGGGTTGGGGGCATGACATCTTGAGGGGGCAGGGCTATGACATCACGAGCTCCTTGCGCCGGCACCAGCATTCGGAACAGTTTGTTCCAAATGCTGAGCAGCGGAGTACCCCTTTAATGTGGTTTTACAGACGAGTATAATTTGGAGCTTAACTGACGACTTCAACCAAAACAACAGTTCATCAGGCTGAAAGTAACAATGAACGATTATTTTAGCTAGTGATAAATAAATAAACAAATTGTCTGGAAAAAGTTGGCTATTATTTGAATTTTGATCGAATAATCACTATTACTTGAGTGTGTACGGTGAAGTTGGCCACAACACAAACATTTGTTCTATTAAAGAATGTTCCATGGTGAGTATCTTTTATCACCTGCTGTAGTTGAACAATGATATTGAGTATGAAGGACTGTAATAGCGAATAAAGACTTATGGCTGCATTGGCATTATGATTGTATACCAGATAGTTGCTCAACCATCAACAAACACATATCTAATGTCATGAAATCCCTAGTGTCTGGCCATTTTTCTGGTCACAGATGGTGCAGAAGGTGATACAAATCACATTAGAGTAGTGCGGTACTCAAGACCCCCCCAACAGGTCATGTTTTCTGGATTTTCTTGGTCTTTCACAGGTGATATACCTGTGATGATGTCCGATTCACTGACCATAATTATATCATCTGTGAAAGACTAAGGAAATCCCGAAAACATGACCTGCTTGGGGGGGGGGGGGGCTTGAGGACCGAGCTTGGTGAAGCACTGCCTTACAGTGTTCTGTCTGGGTTTGCATACCACAGATGGATGAGGAAAAATCTTATGTATTCTAACATGGTAGATTATGGTAGATTAGTCTAGATAAATTAGCTTTGGGAGCTCAGTTTTGCCCCCTTTATTTATTTGTATTGTATTTATATGTATTATTTATTTATTTAAGTTTTGATAGGTCACCATATGCTTATTTAAAGAGATCTTGTCCTAGCAGGTTTACTTAACTTAATATGGCACAAGCAAGGGCAAAAGTATGATAGTGGCAGACCATGCAGCTGCTATGGGGCCCTTGGAGAGAGGGGGCCCTGTCCTGGTTGGTCTGATTTATTTTACTATTGGTAAGAAACTGTGCATAATTCTCTACAGGGAACTGCATTGTCAGCAAATTAATGGAGGAGGATATTGACCATTGGGTCATGGATAGCAGAGCTTTCCTGGTAAGGTCAAAATCAGACACCATACTAGAAGGCCATTTCGGTATTTGCTCTAGGGCCATCTCTATCTATGTACGTTACAACAACTTCCAATTACTGATTGTTTTTTTAGTCTTCCTGAACATTATAATTTATAATAATTATTAACTAAATATATTTTTACTCAGTTCCCAGTCTGCCAGTTATACTTCAGCAGAGACATCTACTAGTCGCAAAAGCGTAGAAGAAGAAGAAAAAAAAAAAGTAGGTATACACAAGTGCTTCTGAAGCTATTCCTAATATGTCCTTTTTTCCGTAATGTTGTGTCTATATCATTTAAAATCTACTATACAGGTGCAAACCATATGTGCTACACAATAACTATACAATAACATTACAAATGACTTTAATATAAAGTTCTTTAAATAAAAAATAACATAACCACAGCTACAGTCGTGTCCAACAGTGACTGCTGTGCCGGTTAAGTACTTCTTTCCATCTAAATGGCAGGGGCGCAGGAGTCCGTGCTGGGCACAACTGTATGAACACTGCTGGTAAAATAAATAATAGGAAAAATGGCACCAATAATACACTTTTACGCATAACTGTCATGGAATTACACTTCAAATATTCAAGTCATTTTTCATGAATGTTTATCCTGATTGTCCAGGTATCAGTTAAGCAGCATTGTTATTTTTTTTCTCCTCTGTTCTCAAACTGCAAGAAACAAATAGACTTCATGTTTTTTGTTTTTACCAAAATCAACGCACGTGATTGTTCATTTGACGTGCTCGGCGGCATGTGACGAGCAATAAAACTTTTTGTGAGTAATAAAGTTTGAAAGATTGTTAAATTGGATGTCACACAGGCGGCAATATTTCCCACCGGCTGCAGCTGTACCAGAACCATTTAGGTTTTTCGTCAGGCTTGACACCTGATCCTCAGCAGCTGGGGTTGACGGAGAGACATTTTCATTGGCTGTCAAAGGTTTGTCAGAAGCCCAGGAGGGGGATTTGCATCCATCTTCCTGTGGAGGATTCTGGGATATGTTTTCTTGCTGGGAATTGACTGCAGGTCGGTCCTCCTGCTTAAGTCCACCATTAGCTATTACCATACCCCTGTTTTTTGGCAATAGCGGGAGTGACTCTTTCTTCAGCAAAGAACATCCATTTGAAGGTATCTGGCTTTTGGGAGACTCGCTTCCTACATTTGTGCTTTGATCTAAATCCGCATTGTGTATTACAAGAGACCCAGAAATATAATCACTTGGCTTGATGCCATAATACGGAGAAAGCTGATCTGCTCCTCTTGCTTTTTTTATTGCTCCTGGGTAAAGGCATTGTGGAAAAAATGCATTTTTGTTTTCTTCTTTCGTTGCGATAAGCTGGGCTGCCTCACTAAAGACTTTAAGACCTTGAAGAGTTGCTAAGTGCGAAGAGAATAAGTTCCCATTAGGTGAGGACTGTTTTGTGGTTCGGTTCTTTTCGCACTTTATGGCGTTCCTTTCGAAGTTGGCTTCAGGGCTGCTCCTCTCATTTTCCGCATTGGGAAACACTTTGCTTTCGAGATTCCCTAGGTCATTGCGTTGGCTTGCTGTCACAGGACAGAAGTTTTGCTTATGAGTAAGGTAGTTTTCAACTTTATTAAATCCTATTTTACATACTGTGCATTCATGATAGTCCAGAAGCCTTTTCGGAGATGTGGATACCCTATCTGATTGTGTTAAACATTTTTTACTGAGGTCTATAGGAGCATCCATCTCAAGGGAGGAAATGGTTGAGTGCGAAGGATCACATTTCACCACTGGAACACATTTACTAATTGAAAGTGATGTTTCCAAATGTTTTGGAACAACTCCTGGAAAGATATCGCACCTGGGGTGATAACAGTCCCCAAGTCCCTCTGCTGAGTCTTGAGAAGATGTACATGGGTTGCCAAGATTAGCTACTTGAAGAAAATGCTGTTGAACTAGCTGTTGCCTCTGATCGTGTTCGGGGAGGCACATCTCATACATCTTTCTCCTCTTCCTTGTTCGCATAGTTCTCTGTATGGCAGGCACTTTGTTCGCTGCAGATCTTTTTAATGGTGGGTCATGGCGCGTCGCACAGTAGTACTGTTTATGAACCATAAAGGTCTCGTGTCTACTAAACGTGATATTACAAGCTTCGCAGGTGGTTTTGTTCGGGTCACTGTTGTCCGTGTCCAGCTGAGGAGGGGTGGTGTTTTTAATTTCATTGGGCTTTCCGTTCATTTTCTCGTCATTGCTACCAGCATTTGTAATTTTTTTAACATCTGCTGCAAAGTCTTTGTTGTCTCTTGGCTTAATATTGGACCCTAACAAATCTAATACGTTGCCTGAGTTAATGCATGATGTCGGAAGGAGCTGGTTGTCAGGTTCAGTAGAAGGAAGAGGAGGGTTTAGGAGGTTCACAGAATTCTGAGCATTGGTTGGACTTACTGATTCCGGCATCTTCTCGGTAACATTGGGGAACTCGGCAGTCTTGGTGATATGCTGCCACCGGCTGCTGCAGTAATGTTTCTTATGTACCAAATAATTGTCCAAATTATTGAAAGTTATGTTGCACTCAAAGCAGGTAGCCCCCTTTGGCATTAAGGGGCTGTAAATTACTGGGGGGTAGCTATTACTGCCATGTCTTAGCCTCCTATGTACCAGTTCAGACATCTTTGCAAGGATTTCCGAGGCTTGAGGAACCACCGTGATATCGTGTGGGAAAGCAAACTGGGAAAGAAAAGGCCCCATAGGGAATGAAGGTCCGATGGTGGGTTGTACTGGAGATGAAGCGAGCCGCGGGCTCGATGGCTCAGATTTAATTTTCGTATACGAAAAAACGTTTTTGTTTGTTGCCTCTGGCCTCTGATTGGCGAGGAAAAGGATGGGTTTCTTTTCACTCTTTTCCAGTTCACTGTCTGAGCTTGCATCTTTATTCTGCACAGTCTTTTGGCTCCGTAGAAGTTCATTTTTATTCAGCAGTTCTGGCGTCTGTTGTGCATTTGCTTCGCTGGCACCAGGAGAATGTTCAGTGTCAGCTTCCCGTTGTAGTTTACTTCCAGGGACATGAAGCTCCTGGTGTTGTAGGAGTTCCCTCTGAGTTTGGAAGCCAAAATGGCACTGAGTGCATCTAAAGGCAGCTTGAGTAAGATGAGAGAACAGGTGTTTGTGGAAGTTAATCACAGATTCCGCAGTGTAGTTACACACTGTACATTTCAGACTGGCCCCGGGGGGAAGGAAATCTTCAACTTTAACACCTGCAAAAGATGGAAAAATGTAAATACATTAATAAATCTCGCCGATCTATCATCACGCTGCAGAAATATTGTTTCGCATTGGAAGTCATTGCGGCTTTAAAACATTATGTCATTCTGTTGTACAGCGCCAAATGAATGCAAAAGACTTGATCTAATATAGAAAAGGAAACGTGCAAATGTGTCTGCTAAGCAAAGGGACTTATTTATAGTTCCAAATCATGCAACATTATACTAGTGTACTGAAACAGAATCTGAATCTAGAGATATTATTACAGACATGAAACAAATACAGCAATACCCATAAGGAAGTATAATAGAATTGTCAGAAGGCATTATCCCTGGCTGATAGATAGATGGATAGATATGAGATAGATAGATATGAGATAGAAAGATAGATAGATAGATAGATAGATATGAGATAGATATATAGATATGAGATAGATATGAGATAAATAGATATGAGATAGATAGATATGAGATAGATAGATGTGAGATAGATAGATAGATAGATATGAGATAGATAGATAGATATGAGATAGATAGATGTGAGATAGATAGATAGATAGATAGATAGATAGATATGAGATAGATAGATAGATATGAGATAGATATGAGATAAATAGATATGAGATAGATAGATATGAGAGATAGATAGAGGGATAGATATGAGATAGATAGATAGATAGATAGATAGATAGATATGAGATAGATAGATAGATATGAGATATATATATATATATATATATATATATATATATATATATATATATATCCAATTGGTATAGGTCACAGCAAAAAGTATGCAGACTCCCAGTTTCAAAAAGGCTGTGGTCTTTATTTAGTTCATCAGCAATGCAACGTTTCGGCTATAGTGTAGCCTTTGTCAAGCAATGCTTGACAGGCTACACTATAGCCGAAACGTTGCATTGCTGATGAACTAAATAAAGACCACAGCCTTTTTGAAACTGGGAGTCTGCATACTTTTTGCTGTGACCTATACCAATTGGATGTTCTGTATCTGGACTGGTTATCCGGATGGTCACGGGCATAAGAGCAGGGACTAGTGCTGTCTTCCTCCTTGGACGTATATATATATATATATATATATATATATATATATATATATATATATATATGAAATATATATATATATATATATATATATATATATATATATATATATATGAGATAGTTAGATAGATATGAGATAGATAGATATGAGATAGATATAAGATAGAAGATAGATAGATAGATAGATAGATATGAGAGATAGAGAGATGGATAGATGATTGATCGATAGATATGAAATAGATAGATAGATATGAAATAGATATATATGAGACAGATAGGTATGAGATAGATTGATAGATAGATATAAGATAGATAGATAGATATGAGAGATAGATAGATAGATAGATATGAGATAGACAGATAGATATTAGATATATATGAGAGAGATAGATGGATAGATGATTGATTGATTTATAGATAGATAGATATGAAATAGATATATATGAGATAGATAGATATAAGATAGATAGATAGATAGATATGAGATAGACATGAGAGATATGAGAGGGATAGATAGATGGATAGATGATTGATAGATAGATATGAGATAGATAGATTTGAGATAGACAGACAGTTATTTTTAATGTGTAAAAGTAATAAAACATAAAAAATATATAAATTTGATATAATCCTAATGGTATCAACTGGAGCTAACATGTTAATTATACTACATAGTGAATGCTGTAGAAATGAAACCCAAAAAGATGGGGGGAAAAATTGCGGGAATTGCTGTTTCTTTCTATTCCTCTCTCAAAAATGAATAAAAGTTTTAATACATGAACTGTATCCATAAATGGTGCTGCTAAAAAAAATACAACTTGTCCATCATGGATAAAATAATATAGTATCTATCTGTCTATCTATCTATCTGTCTATCTATCTCATATCTATCTATCTATCTGTCTATCTATCTCATATCTATCTATCTGTCTGTCTGTCTGTCTATCTCATATCTATCTGTCTATCTATCTATCTATCTATTTCCTATATATCTATCTATCTCATATCTATCTATCTACCTACCTAATATCTATCAATATTTTATTATAATATATTATCTGTGTAAAATAAAATAATTAAAAAAAAACTATAGCTCTCGGGAGGTGGGGATGAACATGCCACGTTCTGAAGGCCAAAATTGTCCGTGTTCTTGAAGGGGTACTCCGGTGCGAAACTTTTTTTTATTTTTTATAAATCAACTGGTGCCAGAAAGTTAAACAGATTTGTAAACTACTTCTATTAAACATTCTTAATCCTTCCAGTACTTCTTAGCGCCTGTATACTACAGAGAAAATTCTTTTCTGTTGGAATTTCTTTTCTGTCATGACCACAGTGCTCTCTGCTGACACCTCTGTCCATTTTCGGAACTGTCCAGAGCAGCATATGTTTGCTATGGGGATTTTCTCCTGCTCTGGACAGTTCCTGACATTGGCAGAAGTGTCAGCAGAGACCACTGTGGTCGTGACAGAAAAGAAATCCATAAAGAAAAGATTTTCTTCTGTAGTATACAGCCGTACTGGAAGTACTGGAAGGATTACGTTTTTTTAATAGACGTAATTTACAAATCTGTTTAACTTTTTGGCATCAGTTGATGTAAAAAAAAAAATGTTTTCCACTGGAGTACCCCTTTGAGGGGTAAAAATGTAATGGCAAATTGGCGGCGTACTTTATATGTCAATAGATTTTACCAGGGTATATGCAGACAGTATGGCACATATAGTAAGTAATATGAACTGAGCCTAAGCTTATCAGAAAGTAAATCTGTATAAGGTCAGATAAACCATATACATTTTAAAGAACATCTCCGACGAAAAATAACTTATTCCCTATCCACAGAATAGGTGATCACCGTGATGGGACCCGGCACTCAGTGAGGAGGGAGCGCTGAAAAGAGTACAGCTCTTGGGCATTATTGGAACTCTCCAAGAAATGAATGGAGGGCGTGCTGTCTACCAGTAGATGACACACGCTTCCCACTGAGAGTGTTGGGGTCCCGTTCCGGTGATCGTGGGGGGCCCCATATGCTAATTATAATGCTGGTCTCTTATGGGGCAGATGTGCTTTGGGGCCCCCTTTGGCACCAGGGCCCGGTGTGACGGCTACCTCTATAGCTACGCCCCTGGTTCTTGGACATTATCTGCGCTCTCATAAAAATGAATGGAGTGCATGCCATCTACCGGTAGATAACACGCACTTCCCACTGAGAGTGCTGGGGTACTGTCCCGGTGATTGCAGGGGGCCCCATATGCGATTTATAATGCTGGTCTCTTATGGGGCAGATGTGCTTTGGGGCCCCCTTTAGCACCAGGGCCCGGTGTGACTGCCACCTCTATAGCTACGCCCCTGGCTCTTGGACATTATCTGCGCTCTCATAAAAATGAATGGAGTGCATGCCATCTACCGGTAGATAACACGCGCTTCCCACTGAGAGTGCTGGGGTACTGTCCCGGTGATTGCAGGGGGCCCCATATGCTAATTATAATGCTGGTCTCTTATGGGGCTGATGTGCTTTGGGTCCCCTTTGGCGTCTACCGGTAGATAACACATACTTCCCATTGAGAGTGCTGGGGTACTGTCCCGGTGATCGCGGGGGGCCCCAGCTGTCAGGCCTCTCGGCATCAGCTACTTATTTCCTATCCTGTGCATAGGGGATAAGTACATTTTTGCCAAAGTACCCCTTTAAGACTCTGCTCTAGAACAGCCATTCTTTTAATTGCTGAGTAAATCCTCTCTGTCTTAATACTCTCTTTTCTGTCACAGCCTGGAAATCCTGATGTGTTCAGTTTTACTATCTCCATTTTAACTTTATTTTCCCACATGGAACTGAAGTACCGGAGTAAAACTTCTCCATATATATCAATGGGCGAAAAAGCAGCATTTCCTGTATTTGGCTTTCACTAAGTCCATTTTTTTAGTTAAATAACCCACATATATGACATATACTTTGTCAGCTTGACTGGGTTACACGCTGTTACACAATGACCATTTTTATACCGTAATAAATAGGAATTACCACATTTCTGCGCCCAAATAGTCACCGACAGCCAAGATGCTTGATGTCTATACATTACATCCATGGAGATTTATAGAACAGGACTGGGTATGGTAAACGGTGGAACAATGCAGTGTCTCCCAACCAGGGTGACTCAGGCTGTTGCAAAACTACAACTCCCAGCATGCCCGGACAGCCTTTGGCCTGTGGCCTTTGACACACTAGTTGGGAAACACTGTATTAACATTTTGCTATTTGACATTTTTCCCTAATTGTTTGATTTTGCACTTTGCACATTGAGTGGAGTTTTGCAAGAATTAATTTCAACCCTTAAAAAAAATCACATATAACAAATGTGATAAACACTTAACCAAAGCCACACAAAAAAAAAATAGGTGATTGATGAATGTGTCTAAAAAGTCAAAGACAGAAAAAATTGTGCAAAATATGCCAGACAACAGTCACAAAAATCTCAGTAAACACCTATCACTTATAATTGTAATGCCAAAGCACAGACACTGTCACAGAGATTGTATGTAAAGGACGCGATTAATGCTGTACCTTTAACTGTCCCCAGCTTCAGTCCTGTAAAAAAAAGTGTCAAAGAGGTGTGGTCCACAGGTGTGCAATGCGTCTCGGCTGTCATTTTCCACCCTCAGCCTATGAAAAACAGGGCTCAGCTTCCAGCGCCGACAAACAGGGCTCAGCTTCCAGCGCTGACAAACAGGGCTCAGCTTCCAGCGCTGAAAAACAGGGCTCAGCTTCCAGCACAGACAAACAGGGCTCAGCTTCCAGCGCAGACAAACAGGGCTCAGCTTCCAGTGCCGACAAACAGGGCTCAGCTTCCAGCCCTGACAAACAGGGCTCAGCTTCCAGCCCTGACAAACAGGGCTCAGCTTCCAGCCCCGAACCCTGTTGAAATCCCACACGTGCAAAGAGGTTACGCATTGAATTTGCTAGGTAAGCCTTGCCCTCATTGAGTCACCGTTCCTGGACAATGAATCTAAAACCACAGTGTATGCATGGGATTTTAAAAGGGGCTTAGTGATGGAAGCCAAGCTCTGTCTCTCAAAGGCAGAGGGTTGCAGGACCACACCTGTTTGAAACTTTAATGACATTTAAGCTGTGTTCACACCTCGGAATTTCCGTGCAGAATTCCAACACTGAGTTCCGTTGAATTCAATTCTGCTGCGCCGTGCAGACGGCGGAATTTCTGTGCCAGATGTTTCCGGCATGGAAATTCCCAATTCCGTGTCCGCAGAAAGATTGAACCTGTTTATTCTTTCTGCGGACTCTGCATGGGATGCATAAATGGCTAAAAGACGGCGCATCCCCGTGTGGGTCCTAGTGCCAAAACATATGCCTTTGCCCGCAGTCTCTGGAATGTCCGCTGGAAGGTTTTACATGCGGATATTCCGAGATGTGAACAGGATTAAAGTGATTAAAGCCTTAAACGGCAAAGGGAAGGTATTTTGTACATGTGACGTGACTGTGATGTTATATAAATATATATATAGTGTATGTGTCTTGTACTGTTTTGACTACTACTAAGGTTTTTGCACCTTTTCTGGTTTTCACTCTTCAGATACCCCCTCGTGACATCCCTCCATACCCCCTCCATTCATGTCTATGGCCATGTTCATAGACATGAATGGAGGGGGTGTGGCGTTACGTCCCCAGTCCTGGAAATCCCGGAGGTTTCCGAAACATACAATGCGGATGCTGCAGGGAGATTGCGGGGGGTCCCAACGGCAGGCCACCTACGATCAGACATCTTATCCCCTTATCCTTTGGATAGGGATACCATTTTTGATCCCGGAATACTCCTTTAATGCATCTGCAGCATTTTTTTGCCATGCCTGTCATTATCTAATTTTGGATTAAAAAAAGGGGAATGGCTTAGGTGTTATTGGTCTTAGGCAAGGCATTTATTATTAGCCACATTTTAAAAAGTAGCAACATTTTTGCGCACTCTCACTCCACTTTATGAGTAGTGAAAATACACAAAAATGCATAAAAAAGTGCAAAAAAAGTTTCATATGCTCAGCGATCATAAGTGCCATATGATCAATCTTTTATAGAAAAGCGGCTGAAAAAGTCTTCAATGATACATTTCCCACATAGTGTTCTTTAAGATCCTGCAGTACCTGGAGTTGTTAGCTATGGGAAGGCAAAGCTTTATTTACAATCTCAACAATAGAACAGCAGACGGCTGGCACTGGTATGGTGTGGATGTACGCTTCTGATTGGCAATCAGATATACCGGTTTCAGCAGTGAGGCTATAGTTCGGAGCCCTCTCTCCGCCGCACCTTGGTGCACAACCCGCCACAGGGAGTCCATGCATAGACCAAGAAAGAAACAATGCGGGGGCACTCACGTTTAGGTGATCAGGTACAGGCTTCTTTATTTTCTCAGTGCAGGTAAAATCAATGCACAGCGGGGCGTCAGAGGACGCCCCGCTATGCATTGATTTTACCTGCACTGAGAAAATAAAGAAGCCTGTACCTGATCACCTAAACTTGAGTGCCCCCGCATTGTTTCTTTCTTGTCTTTATTTACAATGTTGGCATAGAACAGTGTATAATGTACAGTATATTATAATTGTTTTGCCTGTTATACACCAATGCGACAAAGGATACAACACTTATTTGTTGTAATCAATGTACAATGTGCAATCAATGTACCATATAAAGTTTGTATACATGCTAGGCCACACCCCAGCCAAATTTTTATGTGCATAATCCAGAGACGCAGCTTCACACCATTTACTAACTGGAGGATTTAAATGTGACTGTTAAGTTACAGATATTTCAAAATAATATTTTTTTTTTAAATTCTGAAAAAAATTAAAAAAAATGTCTGTAATAATAAACCATTATAAAAAAAAAATCTATTCTATAAAATGAGTAAATAAAATAATATTAATAAAGAGAAAAAATAAGTTGACAAAAGCTATTTACATCTGCGTCGGAGGTTCTGTTCAGATCTTCAGTCACAAAAAATAATAGAAGTAATTTAATAGAAGTAATTTACAAATCTGTTTAACTTTCTGGAGCCAGTTGATATATAAAAAAAAGTTTTTTCCTGGATAACCCCTTTAAAGGGGTACTCCGCCCCTAGACATCTTATCCCCTATCCAAAGGATAGGGGATAAGATGTGTGATCGCGGGGGTCCTGCGGCTGGGGACCCATACGATCTCGGCTGCAGTACCCCAGACATCCGCTGCATGTAGCGAACTTCGCTTCCCTCCCCTCCTCTAGATATCTTATCCCCTGTCTGAACGTGGGCATCCCGCCGCTGGGGACCCCCGTGATCTCCCTGTTGTACCCGGAATTAGTTTAAAGCATCAAGTGCAGCGCCGGAAGCTCGTGATGTCACGGCCACACCACACTCGTGATGTCATGGCCATGCCCACTCAATGCAAGTCTAAGGGAGGGGGTGTGACGGCCCCCTCCCATGGACTTGCATTGAGGGGGCGTGGCCGTGATGTCACGGGCAGGGCCTGTCCGTGAAGTCACGAACTCCGGTGCTGCACCCGATGCTTTAAACTAATTCTGGGAACAACAGGGAGATCACAGGGGTCCCCAGCGGCGGGACCCCCGCATTCAGACAGGGCATAAGATATCTAGAGGAGGAGCAAAAAAATGACACACTGTTTTTTTTTTCGTGTCCTGTTATTTGAACAGTGTCTATGATGGGAGCCCCAAACAAAGCCTCTGATGCAGATGTAAACGGCAGCCTTACTAAGTCTGGTGTACACACTTACCAGTGTGAGAATTTAAGTGCATTTCTAAAGCTCTTGCACTAGAGAAACTTTTTGTGCACTGTGGGAATGGACAGACACAGGACATTTGCTGGGAAGTGTCCTCATTGTCCTCGGGCAGCTGAGATGTTTCCCTCTGGCGACCACTGCAGTAATACATGAGGTGAGCTTGCAGATTGCGTTCGCTTCTATACCAAATGCCACAGGATTTGCAGGGGAAGATATCTTCTGCAAATAAAACAGAAAGAGGAGAATTGGTTTTGAACATTGTTGTTTTCACTCTTACATCAGCGCTCCCCTCCCCCCGGTCTAAGACTTAGGACAGGCAAGCGCTGCTTGTAAAATAATAGTGTGCGGAGGAGGATTTTTTTATTTAATCACAATTCTTACAACAAACTATTTGCACTTTTAGCCACATCATCTACTGTTTTTACTCTTTTTATAATTGTTTTCAAAAAGTAAAGAACAGGCGCCGGTGACTTCCATATCTGGAGCTTTTCTATCTGCTCATAATTAGTTTTTTCCAGGAGTCTGTGTGCGTCTTTCTATCTGGTTTATTATTTACAATTGTCTCAAAATACAAATTTGTAAAGTGCAAGCGTCGTAGTAAATGACAGCTCTCGTGTTGCTGGTTTCTTACATGTGTAGTATTTTGTCATTAGAATAACTTTTGCTTGTTGTTATGGTTTCGTAAATTGGCATTAAAATCTGCCCGCCAACATTTTTTTATACAGTTCTACACCCGTATGTCTTTTTAAAATTTTTAAAGCTCGGGTAAAGGATATGACACCTACTGTTGACAATGGCTGTAGGCAAGATAGACGCCATTGCTGCCTGTTGAGGAAGCAATTGTATCGAGTCCAACAAGCGAGCTGGATACATTCCCTCTGTAAGAGTCATTTGAGTGGCAGCTTGTAGCCTTGAGTCAAAATCCACAACAAAGGCAATTAACTCCTCGCCCTCAGCGATAGACTTGGTAGTTGTACACCACAGTTGTCCTCCTGTAAGCACAAATGAAAGAGTTTACCGTTAAAAGCAAAATAAGTCTAAATGTCAAATAGGAATTAGAGGAAAAATTGCTGTAAATCTCAGGGTTGTACGGATTTCGAAATTACTATGTTAACCCAAGAGACCAATAACCAAAAGTGCGAACAGTTCGATTTCAACAGGGGTTATAGAACTCAAGGCACTCGGGCAGGTAAAACACTACAGCTCCCTGACGCTTCATCAGCCATGGATACAGGGAATTGTAATTTGACAACAGGTTAAAGAGCTGGACACCTGACTTCAGTATATAGAAACAACTTGCTTCCCTATTACTAGATGTGTTGGTTTTATTTGTTCATTATTCTTTTCTTCTTTCCTGCGCAAAAAAGAAATACAAATACTTGTGTTCTCGGTAACATAAAAACATGTAAATTCAGCTTGTACTATATATTTGTTCATTTGTATCATTTACTAGGAAAGTGAGATAATGCAAAATATAAATGAGTTTCTTTTTCAGGATAATATTTTTATACTTTGAGATATGATTTTAGGGGGTGTTCACATCCAGGGGAATTTAACATTGTCTGTAAATTGGGCATCATGTGTACTTCCCCCAAAGAGGTGCACATTCTTCATGAACAGCAAAGTAGCTAAGATATAGACAAGTTTCCAAGTGTGGTCCGGGTGGGCAGGAGTTGCACAAAAGCTTTGTAACTTTTTAACCCATTGAGCAACATCAACAGAGGCTTTGACTATGCCTTACCCATAAACTAATATGAGATCCGCTCAATAGATTTTGTAAGTCTTCACCTGACATATCCATTAAACTGATGCCATCATGGCCTATGGATGAGGGATACCACTGTTAGACTTCCTTTTAACAGATCTGGCACCTGTAGGCTATTATGGCATCAGTTTAATGGATTCATCCGGAAAAGCTATTGAAAAAATAATTTGGGGTAATGTATCATGCCTCTGGCAAAATTTTTGTGCAAGCAGTTTGCGGTGCACTTGCTAGGTAGGTGAGGTTAGCTGTGGAGTGGGAGTGGTTTTGTATGACAGAGGCGTGGTCACCCATGATAAATTTACTACCACGCAAAAGCTGCAGTAGAGATTTCTGAAAGCTCAGAGTTAGCAAAGGTTTCTGAGGCTGCCATATGGGGCAGCCTCACATACACTGGATTTATCAAAAGGCATGCGTCTCTTGATAAATCCAGTTCACTCCTGCACTGGCGAAGGTAAATCGCCCCATAATGTATCTATTTAATGGATGCTTGTGATGAATGCCATACAGTGGCTTGCAACATTGTTAGAGGATCTCATTGAATGGAATAGCTTACGTATTTGGCCTTTGTCTCAAAAAGGACACCTGTGGACCAAACCAAAGTTTGAAGATTATGGGGACCTCCACCACACACCTTATCTATTATTGATCTTATCAGGCCAAAAAAGCAGTGGACATGTGGCCATGATGGATGAGATTTTGTCACTGTCATTTAACAAAACCTGTGACATGTCATAGAGACATGTCGAAAAGTATGAAAATTTATGGTCATACCCGACTGAAGAAGAGAGCGGCTGAGTGATTCTATACTCTATAGATCTCCTGAAGCAAGAGAAGCGTTCGGCTGATTACTTCTCCCTCCTCGTTCTGGTGATTTTTTGTTGGTCTGAACACCCAGACCCCAACTAATTTTATGTTTCTATAATATGTCAAAAGTTTTGTTAAATAATAGAAACACTTTAGAGTCTAAGGGGGTCACTGGCTCTGCCGTCTTCATAATTTTTATAGTCTATATCCAACAAAAAATGCTGAGGTCAGCTTATCCCCTTTTCCCCTGGTGTATGGCTTTGAATACAAACATCATGTTCCAAACGCCTTGCCGATTTGGCGTGTGATTGTTTATGTAACATACTTATTAGTATAAATAAAGCTAAAGTTTTAACTGCAATAGAACTCCAGATGTTGGATCCCTAGCTCTAACAAATCCTTATACGTTCACTGGAAAAGGCCAGTTGCATAAAAGGCCATCGTAGCTGCGATAGGGGGTTGGGTGGGTCAAGGTTCCAAAAATCGAACAGGGCCCACACCATCCTTCATCACTTGAAAACAAAAAGCAGTGATACTAGTCCAGTGTAGACGTGCGCTGGTGGATCATCCTCCTCACACAACTTAATTATGATGATCATAGCCCCCTGTATAAACAAATCTGATCTTTTCCAAGTTCTAATGATGTTTTATTCACGTCCCCAAACGCCGATTAGTTTCCAGATTAATATTCCAATTTATTTTCAAAAGAAATTTCAATGTTTAAAAGTCGAAGAAACTTAAAGTACTAAAAACTCCAAATTATGCTTCTTCTTCTTTTTTTTTAAATCTCATCCCTTAACTGCAAATGATGACATTCTCACGGGACTGCGCATTAAAAATGAGATTACGTCTAATGTATTAATGAGTTGAAGGAAGAAACTAATTTGTTTAACTTGTTTAGACACAAAACAAATCACTTAAATGGTGTTATCTGTAATTCCAGACATAGGTATAAATCCATATCTGCTTTGGCTGGAATAATATCCCATATTGTAGCGTTTCCATGTCTTGTGTATGTGCTATAGTAGACGCTGTATTCACTATGCAAGAGAAAAGAGTATCCATTTTGATAAGTAATATTGCAGTGTTTATCATAGGAGATAACTGCCTTTTAAACTTCACTTCATTTTTCTCCTCAAAGAGATTACAGTTTTGAAACAACTTATTACAGGAATCTGCTTGCAGAGATAAGGCCAGATGATACGCCGGAGCTAAATTGCTAAAAAATTTGGCCACTCTTTAGCAGGAAATACTAAACAATTAATTTACTGTGTCTGATTGCTTTCAAAGATGAGAAAGGAAATATTGAAGAAAACAGTGTTTTTTTTACTCAAGTGTTTAAGATGTGGATTTATTCTCCACCCTAAAAAGGGGAAAGTAAACACATTCACTATCACAAGGAAAAATAGTGAAATGGTTATAATTGAGATTTTAAATCCTTATTTTATTATATGTCATTATTATTGTTGGCAGTCCAAATCAGTATTATTGTATTAATTTTATTCCTGGACAATTTTATATACATTTATTTTATTTTTTTTTGTTTTTTGTTACTACAGTATATGGGCAATGTATTCCGCAGCAATAGTTACTATATCAGTCCCTGTCCCCGGAGGACTCACAATCTAATATTCCTATCTCTTGTACACACATTACAGCCAATTACAGGAAGTCAAATGATCGATAGGGTTTTGGAGTATGTGAGGGAGCCAAGAGTAACCAGAGGAAACTCAAGGAGAACATATAAACATATAAACTATGGCCCAGATTTATCAAACTGTGTGAGAGAAAAAATAGAGAGATTTCCCCCCAGCAACCAATCACAGCTCAGCTGATGAGCTGTGGTAAAGTGAAAGCTGAGCTGTGATTGGTTGCTGTAGGAAAATCCCTCCACTTTTTCTCTCACACAGTTTGATAAATCTTGGCCTATATGCCCTGCTCAATTTATACTCTGTTGAGATATGTGTTTCACATGTGTATGTTATATATAAATAAAAAATTCTATAAAAATAGGATTTGATAAAATAATCTACTGTAGATGTTGTCATCAGTCAGATTTAAACTCTGGTTGGACCTGGTGCTTCAAGGCAACACTGTTTACCACTGAGCCACCATACGTCACTTTAAGTATTTAAGCATACTTCGAGTCATACAGTTGAAGCTACATAATAAATAATAATAATAGTAGTAATAAATAATAATAATAAAAGTTTTTTAAATATTTATTTACTAACATCATTTATTGATCACTGGGGTCTGGCTCCTGGGACCCCTACAAATTACTGGAATGAATGGAGAGGCAACACACATTTTGACACGTCTCAATTCATTCTCTATGGGACTTCTGAACATTAGTGTTGAGCGGCATAGGCTATATTCTAATTCGCGATATTTCCCGAATATATGGACGAATATTCGTCATATATTCGCTAAATTCGCATATTTGTAATATTCGCGTTTTATTTTCGCATATGCAAAAATTTACGTATGCGAAAATTAGCATATGCAAAAATTTGCATATCCAAAAATTTGCATAGGCGAAAATTTGCATATGCGAAAATTAGCATATGCTAATTTTCGTATATATGAAACGTCGCACGCCAGTCTCACACAGTAGTATTAGAGCCTTCTTTACACCACCCAAGCTGGAAGCAGAGAGGGATGATCACTGTGATGTGTACTGTGAAAACAAAAAACGAATATTCAAAATTACGAATATATAGTGCTATATTCGCGAATATTCGCGAATATGCGATATTCGCGAATAAAATTTGCATCGCGAATATTCGCGAGCAACACTACTGAACATTGCTGAGTGCTGAACTGTATCATAGACAGTGCATGGAGAGGTGGCTGAGCATAACTCCAACTAACCAAGACTATAATTACCCAAAAAGATCCCTTTAAAACTTATCTTTCAATCTTTTTCTTTGTAATAAAAACAACAATGCAAATTGAAATGTTGAGATAAACACCGAAGTATGATACCAAAAAGGCAACCAATATGGCTGCAAGTCCTTTTGTCACTTTAACAAAAAATGGCCTCCATTCCACTATGTAACTAAATCAAATATAACTGGCAAACTTTGTTTACTCTTCTAACTTCTGCTTTACTAAAAATTGCACAATTTTAAGTTTCAGGAACAAATCCTTTTTAAGAAGACCTACATTCTTGCTCTTTGTGTTCCCTTCTGTGTTAATAATCAAGATTCTTTGCAGGAAGTTTCAGAATTCTACTATAATTACTGTCAAAACACCAGTGAAGTATCTCATGAGTTTCGATAATAGAGAATGAAATCATGGTCCGGACTTGATTACATTTTGGATTTTTCTTTTTTTTTTAGAATCAGTGGTCTTAGATATCTCTCTCCCCACCGCCAAAAAAAAAAAAAAAGACAAAAAAATAAATAAAAAGAAAACCTCTGACTTTTCATTATTTTAAATAAATCATCTTCTGTGCAATGTCACAGAGCCCTTTCCTGATAAACTCTAATTAAGATTAAGACAAGCCTTTTGGAAAGAATCCCATCATTAACAAGCATGATAAACACAAAAATACTCCCAGCTTGTCAACTAGAAGCAATTCGGGAGCCTTAACATGGCTATCTGTTGCTAGGAAACAAGCCTGACAAAGCCTCAATTATCTTGTATTATGCAGACATACCTTAAGAAAGTGCATGGAATTGAGTTTTTGTATACAAACTTTTCATTTTCTAGGTTGAACACATCTTTAACATTCTATAGGGTTTTTAGTGCTATGGACACCTTTGCATTGATTTTTTGTGTTATTCATTTGAATTTTAAAGGCAACTTTCTAAAACAAATTACTACCATTTTACTGCTGTAGAGTTTGTTCAACTCCTTAATCTAGCTGGTAATGCTGCTGACAGCACACTGCTCTTGGCTGCGCTTGTGGTCTCTACTCTTCCTCTTGTATTTCTCCGTGTTATAGGTACCAGAAGTGAGGTGAGAAGAGGTTGTACATGGAAGATCAGAGTGGGGAGAGGTAAAATAAAACAGATAAGAAAGTGCAGACCAAATCCCACATACTTTACTGTATTAGACTATAGGGGAAATGGATGCTATACGGTAATAGAGACTATATGGAGGAAAGCGGTCTTCTTGGATGGAGCAGCTTTTCTTTGTGTGTGGAGGTGGGATGTGGGATCTGGGAGGCTGTGTGGAGGGACACAGTGCTGGAGGGTTAGCTCAGGTACAGTCTACTGAGGCTGGGGAAGGGATGTCAGCTTGAAGGGACCTTCAGCAGGAAACTGGTTACCCAGAGGTCCGAGGTGTGGTCTGGACAGTTCGGTCGAGAGGTATAGAAGACATAACGGAATTATAAGTAGGAGGAGTGGTATAGTAGATCCCAGTTTAGCCGTTGTAAAAAAAAATGTTTTATATAATGTAGATAATACTATTATATGTATATTTGTAATATACATTGGTCAAAAAATATGTATATTTTTGTCCATGCAGCTTTTGCCTGTGTGTCTCTATGAGGAGTCCAAATACAGGAAGTGAGGGTGGAAAAGCAGCGCTCTGTACACTGAGGACAAGCAGGGCTCTGTACACTGAGGACAAGCAGGGCTCTGTACACTGAGGACAAGCAGGGCTCTGTACAATGAGGACAAGCAGGGCTCTGTACACTGAGGACAAGCAGGGCTCTGTACACGGAGGACAAGCAGGGCTCTGTACACTGAGGACAAGCAGGGCCCTGTACACTGAGGACAAGCAAGGCTCTGTACACTGAGAACAAGCAGGGCTCTGTACACTGAGGACAAGCAGGGCTCTGTACACTGAGGACAAGCAGGGCCCTGTACACTGAGGACAAGCAAGGCTCTGTACACTGAGAACAAGCAGGGCTCTGTACACTGAGGACAAGCAGGGCTCTGTACACTGAGGAGAAGCAGGGCTCTGTACACTGAGGACAAGCAGGGCTCTGTACACTGAGGACAAGCAGGGCTCTGTGCAGTGATGCTCTGTTATATGCCCTTGGCTCACACATGAGGATGATTGACAAGCCAGGAGCCTGCACAGAGCCCTGCCTGCCCTGCCCTCACTTCCTGTATTTGGTCTCTGCACAGAGACACACAGACAAAAGTTGCAGAGACAGCATTTTTTCACCCAAAAATATACACATTTTTAACCAATGTAAATTACAAATATACATATAATGTTATTATCTACATTATATAAAAAGTTTTTGTTGACGACAGGCACAATTTAAAAGTAGGGTCTGAGTTGGTGGAGACAATACACGTTAGCTGTTGGAAAGTTTATTACAAATGGAGATCTGAGTATAGTAACACAGTTCTGAGGCAAAGTTTTAGGGGACCGGAGTTAGAAATTAATAAACTCCTTAAACGTATATTCTGTTTGATGTTTTGAGTGGATAAGTAAGTGTCATCTTGTGGATATTGCAGCCACCAAAGCTTTCTGTATGTGTACAAATGTGATAACCAGGTGTGATGAGGGCAGATGTTGTTACCCTAGGGGCAGATGGCATTAACCCCTTGTGTTACTGATGCCAGGATGTGGTTTAGCCTAAAACCACCTGAAGGTATACCGCTGGATCCTGGGCTAGGCACAGGGGCAATAAAGACTCGACGCCAAGTTACGGACGATGGTAGCTTTACAGAGGGTAAACAGTTGGTAAAGTCTATACAGTTCAGCCAGAGCCCAAAGAGGTGACCAGAGGCGCAGAGACCTTAAGGGCTTGCTGGGTCTTGTAGTAGAACTGGACAATTGAATGCAGACCAGGCTGACAGATGACAGGGACTGACTTGACTCATAAAGCTGTGACTTTATCTTACTTGACTTGATGGTGGCTGCAGGACTGGACTTTGGGGTCTCCAACACTCTGGACACACACACTAGGCGACTGCACTGGACCTCAGCCGGAAGAGAGAGAAGAGAGAGAAGCTCCACCCAGGGCTTATATGGGGGAGACTAGCAGGGAGCCCATAGGTCACTCTTGAGATCACCTGGTCACTGGTACCTCCTGGGTAACAATCACATGACATAACTCTTAAAGACACAATACATTTTATAATACAATACACTGCAGAACATATGTTCAGGGGGGAAACAGGTACAAGGGGCCCTGGGGACACTGAAGGAGGCTGCCTGACAGGGCAGCAAGTGGACGGGGTAACATCTCCCGTACTGGACCACCTTACAAACATTCAACTACTTGGACAGAACTTGGTCTGCATTTGTCTTGGTTTCAGGGAGGGAATCATATATGCAGAGGCTGTATGTCAGTGTACGAAGAGAGTAGAGAGCTCTGACCCCTGACTCGGCAAGTGTAGACAGGAGGAGATCACACGCTCCTCAGTAGTGTTGAGCGGCATAGGCCATATTCCAATTCGCGAATATTCGCGAATATATGGACGAATATTCGTCATATATCCGCGAATATTCGCGTTTTATTTTCGCATATGCAAAAATTCGCATATGCGAACATTAGCATATGCGAAAATTAGCATATACAAAAATCAGTTCAAGCAAAAATTTGCATCTGCGAAAATTTGCATATGCTAATTTTCGCATATGCGCGAATTCGTACACCAGTCTCACACAGTAGTATTAGAGCCTTCTTTACACCACACAAGCTGGAAGCAGAGAGGGATGATCATTGTGATGTGTACTGTAAAAAAAAAAAAAAACACAAAAAAATAAACGAATATTCGTAATTACGTATATATAGTGCTATATTCGCGAATATATGCAAATTCGCGAATATGCAATATTCGCGAATAAAATTTGTATTGCGAATATTCGCGAGCAACACTACTCCTCAGCATCAGTGAATATCCGCACAGTAGAAAGGAGATCCTTTCTTAAAAGAAGAAACAGTCTAGAAACGTTTTGTGTATGTAAGAGATAATGAAGGCAGTAGCATTCTGGGTGCACAGGATTTGTATTACTGGGAGGGACACCGCCACAATTGGACCCTGAAACTTTTAAATTTAAGGTAGCTACTAATATAAGCAATATTTTTAAATTGTCAAAGATAAAGATAAAAGTTACAACAAAGATGTTATGCCAAAATATTCAACACGTTGATTCAATCTTAACTGTCCTTTGAAGCATCTCTATCTCATATCTATCTATCTCATATCTATCTATCTCATATCTATCTTTCTATCTCATATCTATCTTTCTCATATCTATCTATCTATCTATCTATCTATCTCATATCTATCTATCTATCTATCTATCTCATATCTATCTATCTCATATCTATCTATCTATCTCATATCTATCTATCTCATATCTATCTATCTCATATCTATCTATCTCATATCTATCTTTCTCATATCTATCTATCTATCTATCTCATATCTATCTATCTATCTATCTATCTATCTCATATCTATCTATCTATCTCATATCTATCTATCTCATATCTATCTATCTCATATCTATCTTTCTATCTCATATCTATCTTTCTCATATCTATCTATCTATCTATCTATCTCTCTCATATCTATCTATCTATCTATCTATCTCATATCTATCTATCTATCTATCTACACAGAGAGAGATGCGAGGATAGCACACCGAAGTAACTCCACAGCAGGTGGGTGCAAGCCAAAGTCAACAGTCCCAGTCGCAGACTGTATAGCCAATATCCAAAGTAGGTATTAGGCAGCACACCAAATAGTGTTCAAATCAAAGTGCGGTTTAATATCAGTATCTTGATATGGGATATTAAACCGCACTTTGATTTGAACACTATTTGGTGTGCTGCCTAATACCTACTTTGGATCTATCTATCTATCTATCTATCTATCTATCTATCTATCTATCTCATATCTATCTATCTCATATCTATCTATCTATCTATCTATCTATCTCATATCTATCTATCTCATATCTATCTATCTATCTCTCTCATATCTATCTATTGTCACGATTCGGCTTCAGGTAGTGGATCCTCTGTGCCAGAGAGGGATTGGCGTGGACCGTGCTAGTGGACCGGTTCTAAGCCACTACTGGTTTTCACCAGAGCCCGCCGCAAAGCGGGATGGTCTTGCTGCGGCGGTAGTGACCAGGTCGTATCCACTAGCAACGGCTCACCTCTCTGGCTGCTGAAGATGGGCGCGGTACAAGGGAGTAGGCAGAAGCAAGGTCAGACGTAGCAGAAGGTCGGGGGCAGGCGGCAAGGTTCGTAGTCAGGATGGGTAGCAGAAGTTCTGGTACACAGGCTTTGGACACACTAAACGCTTTCACTGGCACAAGGCAACAAGATCCGGCAAGGGAGTGCAAGGGAGGAGACTAGATATAGCCAGGGAACAGGTGGGAACCAATTAAGCTAATTGGGCCAGGCACCAATCATTGGTGCACTGGCCCTTTAAATCTCAGAGAGCTGGCGCGCGCGCGCCCTAGAGAGCGGAGCCGCGCGCGCCAGCACATGACAGCAGGGGACCGGGACGGGTAAGTGACCTGGGATGCGACTCGCGAGCGGGCGCGTCCCGCTGTGCGAATCGCATCCCCAACGGCCAAGACAGTGCAGCGCTCCCGGTCAGCAGGACTGACCGGGGCGCTGCAGGGAGAAAGACGCCGTGAGCGCTCCGGGGAGGAGCGGGGACCCGGAGCGCTAGGCGTAACAGTACCCCCCCCCTTAGGTCTCCCCTTCTCTTTGTCCGGTAACTGCCTCCCCTGGGATGAGGACACCTGGAAAGAATGGAAGGTTTCCTCAACGGCAGGCAGTACAGCAGGAGTGGGAATGGGGAGGGAGGGCAGAGGGCGAGGCCTGGTACGGAGCAGTGTGACACCAGGACGGGGACCATGGGGAGGCACAGAGGCTTGCCTGACGGGACTGGGAGGGGGGGAGAGGCACTTCCTGTGGCAGGCAGAGTCCCAGTTCCTGATCTCCCCGGTGGTCCAATCAATGGTGGGGGAATGAAGCCGGAGCCAAGGCAGACCGAGGAGGACCTCAGAGGTACAGTTGGGGAGAATGAAGAATTCAATCCTCTCAAGGTGGGGTCCAATAGACATGAGGAGGGGCTCTGTGCGGTAACGCACGGTGCAGTCCAATCTGGCTCCGTTGACCGCGGATATGTAGAGCGGCTTGACGAGACGGGTCACCGGGATGCTGAATTTATTAACAAATGACTCCAAAATAAAATTTCCAGAGGCACCGGAGTCCAAGCAGGCCACGGCTGAGAGGGAGGAGTTGGCTGAAGAAGAAATCCGCACGGGTACCGTGAGACGTGGATGAGCAGATTTGGAACCAAGAGACGCCACACCCACGTGAGCTGGGTGCGTGCGTGCGTTTCCCAGGCGTGGAGGACGGATAGGGCAATCCACCAAGAAATGCTCGGTACTGGCACAGTAAAGACAGAGATTTTCTTCCCTGCGGCGATTCCTCTCTTCCTGGGTCAGGCGAGACTTATCCACTTGCATGGCCTCCTCGGCGGGAGGCCCAGGCGTAGATTGCAACGGATACTGTGGGAGAGGTGCCCAGAGATCTGAGTCTTTTTCCTGGCGGAGCTCTTGGTGTCGCTCAGAAAAACGCATGTCAATGCGGGTAGCTAGATGAATGAGTTCTTGCAGATTGGCAGGAATCTCTCGTGCGGCCAGCACATCCTTGATGCGACTGGATAGGCCTTTTTTAAAGGTCGCGCAGAGAGCCTCGTTATTCCAGGATAATTCTGAAGCAAGAGTACGGAATTGTACGGCATACTCGCCAACGGAAGAATTACCCTGGACCAGGTTCAACAGGGCAGTCTCGGCAGAAGAAGCTCGGGCTGGCTCCTCGAAGACACTCCGGAGTTCAGTGAAGAAGGCCTGGACTGTGGCTGTGGCAGGATCATTGCGGTCCCAGAGCGGTGTGGCCCAAGACAAGGCCTTTCCTGAAAGAAGGCTTACTACGAACGCCACCTTAGACCGTTCTGAAGGAAACAAGTC